>NC_091936.1:9048033-9210533 GCF_041260155.1 Ptychodera flava
ACAAATGCCTTGCGGGTGACAAATCTAAGCTTTCTGACATAACGTCCTTCTTTATTGAAACGATCAATACAATATGAGAAATTATATTGAGCGAAACTAATAAAGTCTTGAAAGGCCATTAAAAGTATAATTTACAAAAGCAAAACCTAGTTACCGAATTAAAATTCTTGTTCGACCTTGTTGTAACCTTAAACCTTTGCATTTCCTAAATATTACATTAATTTCGAAATATTAATAACTATGTCTATCATTCGTTCCCACAACATAAATGAATTGTTCCATTTCCAAGATGCAGCCGACTATTTCACCCACATTGTTTATGGTTGCATAGAAAGATTGCATAAGCGATACTACAAATAGTGGAAAATAAGTCTGATTATCAAGACGTGACGGTGTCAAAAGAAAGAAGAGACATTTTAGTTCAGTTCAGATTCAGGTCAAATCAAGTAGAGTTGTAAAACAATGCATATGCAAATTCCATGAACAGATGTTCTACCCTACCGATCAGTTGGCGTCAAAGAAGTTCAACGAAGGGTCATTCTTCTTCATTTTTATGGCTCAAAATGGAAATACTCGTTAGGCCTATTTAATCGTACTTGTCATTTTGTTTGTTGTTGGTACTTGCCTGTATTTTTTAGAAATAATGATGCGATCTGTTCATTTTATTGATAGGAAACACCTGATATGATTCTTATTGGATCAGGGTTTTCTCTCGACCGCGCTATTGCGCCATTGTCTGCCCTGGAAAAGTTACCGATAGCGCTGAAATCGCGCACAAAACAAAGCAAGGAAAGACGTGTATTAAGGTGACGTAAGCGTATAGTGTATTCACTTGTGAATTTGCTGGTCTTTCTAGTCATCCTGCCTTGGAAAAGACAAACTAACCCCTGCCATTCAGCTGCGGTGACATGCATCATGTGCAGCCAACGAACAAGGCACTTTTAAAGGGGGTCCTTATCATGATAACATATATTGACCATGACAAGTAATGTGAAGTGACTAGTTTTGCCCTCCAACTGAAAATTTTTCGACTTACCCTCCCGCACTCGAAGTCGCTTCATTTTTACCCACTCCCGACATCCTTTCCAGTTGTGAATTTTTGAAGCTCCCCTGCCCTGTGACGAAAACACTTGTCGATTTCCCCTGCCCTTGAAAAATTTCCCCTTGAAATTTTATCATTCCCTGCAGACATGAAGCTCATCTACCTAGTGATGAAAAAAACTCGATTTCCCCTGTCCCTGTTTTACAAGTATCTTCCCCTGTCCTCGTTTTTCCCTTATCCCGGTCCCAGGCCAATCAACCGACATCTGCCCTGCCTGACATAAAAAACTAAAATCTACTCCCTGTCAGCTACAAATATGTCCCCTGCCCAAGCAAAATTAATTTTCTCTGCCCTCAAAAATTGCTCCCAGAACAGCTTTTTCGATGAATAAGCTCCGTTGGCTGCACCTGATGTCTCAATCTCTACATCTGATTATTATTGTCAGATCGACATATCCCTGTAAAAAATTTAAAAACATCTTATTGAAATGGTTGTAATTCAAGAACCTGTCAAGAGTTAAAACAAAGAAACAAACCATCAACCTCTTTCGACAATTTATCCAGTGTAGAAAAAGTTCAAACCCGGAAGTTCAAGCAAACCACTAATTTTCGCTCTTCAAGACGTTCGTAAATGAGTGGTTTTGAGGACTTGTCAAGAAGACGGTGAGTTTCGTACATATTTCGTACGCCACATACATATGTGTGGTTTAATTATCCAAGGTATCTTGGGAAGTGTAGATGGGAGGGGGGAAATCAAATGAGATGGCAGATTATAGGCCCTCGAAATGTTTCTTTGTTTTTTATCTGTATTATCAGCAGTAATAACAGCGTGCTTTGCCCACTCGAAAATATACGGTCAAGTCTTTGAAGATGATAAAAGATTTGCATATTTTCTATCCGGCCGCAGTGTCTCACCTAGAAGATGTGATGGTGTAGCAACTGCAAAAGGGAACTGAATATATGGGGATTGTGTGTGTTGGTCATTACGTGTAATTACTGTCATATGATAGAGATTAATATTACTATTTACTTACAATAAGCAATGATTGTACCCCATCAGGCCTGTAAGAGACGAAAGTAAACTTTGCACTCGATACGTACTCGGTTTCGCCTCGTACACTATGGAGTGCAAAGCTTGCTTGTGTCCATTGTGGGCCGGGGGTATACGATCTGATTAAAATCCGACGAAGAGATGGGCCGGTCTTTTACGCCATCGTATTACGGTCTTTTCCCCCTGCGGTCCCGAACACCGACTGAGCTTTATTAATACATACTCTATATGTCACCATTATTACCACAGAGGGCGTACGAATCTGGGTTTTGCTGTTGTCTTTGCTAATGTCATTTGCAAGCAAAATTCGAAGAAGATTATTGTTGTTGCTGTTGCTTTCATCATATTTATGTCGATGCAAACAAATGTAAAGGAATACTAAAATAATGGTTCTTCGATGCGCATTATGAATGACGATATCAAGTGATGCAATTTTTACGGGTTTTTATTTGAAAAAAAAATCCAGAGCTATCATCGGTCAAAATCACTGTATCTTGATGTGTATAACGATCGAACCTGTGGATTTACATGAATCCGAATACGACACAGTGTCGTCACAATTTTGTTTAAAGACGCTTCGTCGATTCATAGGCCGATCGACCTGGGCTTAATAGTTCTCAAGTTTAGTTTAATGATTCGGACGCACATATTCTGTAGTCATCTACAAGTTTCGCTTTAATTGCTGAGTATGCTTGCAGACCACAGGTAGGCCCCTTCTCTTATGAAACAAGCATCGTACAAACATGTACAGTGCGTAAAATCGATGCATGAAAACTGACATTTTTGGCAAAATTGCATCGCAGTTCAGTTATCTATAAGATCCCCCTATGGTTACACGCTATGACATTAACACGACCATATTGTTTGCTGCCCTCTACGACGAATCATGTGACCGTGATTGTTCTGTTGTTTTCATTCTTCGAAGCTACTTCGTTGAACGTACACCATGTAGCGCCTACTGTGGCCCGTAAATAAACTCTGGATTGCCAGAATGAAGAATTGTTTAACATTAACATTTCCCTTTACTTATTTCTTGTCTTTGATTCTAAAAGTTTTACGTAAGAGTCACATGTACGCTCTTATTCCTCCTCCTGCGGTTGTAAGTTTCACTTTTACAACGCCTTCGAACATTCACCTGACAAGTGATATGTATCACACGTATTACTACAAGTTAGTCATCCTTCTCAAAATAAAATTTTAAAATATCAAATTTTACAAACAGAGGAACACGGTGACGCTACAGAACTGTCAGGCAGCATTTCCTTCGATGTAGATGTGTGGATTTCCATGTTCCAGAGACAACCTATAATTAATTGTGTATATAAGAAAAAACCCATTGAAAGCAAGTGCTTTATAAAATTCATAATTTATTTATAAACTACCGACGTTAACAGCTTTGAGTGGAGTTTACGACAAAAGTTATCGTCACGCTGTATCCCGTGTACATTGTTATATATTTGATGTAATTTAAAGACAAACTTAACGTTGGTGTCTGCTTGATTTCATAAAAATTCGTATTCGACGGTGGGAACATTCATTCAAGTTCGCCGTATGGGAAACAACGCAATCGTACGACGGTAGGGGTGTAACAAAAGATCATAGTTTTCGAAAGTCAGTGTTAGTGGTTGAATCGACAAGGGAGCGGAGTGATGATGAAATGGGAGAAAGAGGAGAAATGTTACAGATGTAGTTGGTGTAAAAGGCATTTGAATGTAGCCGGTTATTACCAAAACACATCCCGATTCTCGACGTCCCTGTGGGACGGAGCTCGTATGCCCACAAGCAGCGAGTTCGGATGTCCCCTTAAAGTGTGATATACTGTGATTATTTGTAGTACACGTCTGCCTTAGCTTTCAGTGCTTCTCATAGTTGTCAAAGACGAATCGTTTTGTTCCTTGTCTCTCCGAAGAAACCGTATGTGTACATTCAATGAACGATAATGTCTTCCTGAACTTCCAATGTTTTTTTTTTCGATTCTTTGCTGGTAGTTTTAGTCATAGTGTATTTATGATATGATTCGAGATCAAATAACTATCATGTAAATTGTTAGTCAGGGCACTATTTCCTAATTTTAGCGTATCATCGTAATGGAGCGAGGAGACTCACATAACCGATTTTGTAGATAGTTTTGGCGTGACAATTATATAAACCGAGGACAAACAAGTTTTCCAGAATTTTGTGGTACACTTTGGTGAGGACTCGGAGAATGGAGGGTTTATCTAATCAACTAGTATTTTCTTCACAGTAGTCTTGACAACGTGACTGCATCATTTTAACATACAATAGACGCTGAATTACCCCAATGTCTTATTATTTCATTTTTATTTTTAAGAATGGTTTTACTTTGGGAATTTATTGCGTATATCACTTTCGCGAAAATATGTATGACATACAGCGTTCGACGATTCTAGGACAATTACCACCCAGCCAAATACCCTGTGGACAATTACCACCAGACATTAACCTCCCGGCTAATTACCAACAACCATTTACCACTGAGACATTTACCACCAAAGACATTTACCACCCGGATGTTTACCCCCCCCCCCCCCCAATACTATTTATAACCACAATATTGCTTTGTCGAAAATGATGCCAAATGGGAAATGATGACAAAAGAAGTCTTCGAACAATCGCGAAGACTGCGTGTGGATCGTTTCTAATGCTATCTCCTGCTGGGAGCCTCGTGATTTACCTCTCACTATGCCTCATATGTGGCACTATAAATTCAAAATTTTACTCTGTGCCTATCAGGGAAACGAACCCGGGACGCCCGAACTAAGACCCCCACTCTAACCACAAAGTCATGATTAGTTGTCTGCGACTGTTAGTTGAAATGTTAATCTCGAACTTGACATTGTAAGTCTAACTATTCATAATATAACAAATGAATACTGTAAATGACATTAAAATAACAACTATATGGTGTTAACGGACTAAAATAATGTCTCTATACGAATCACTTTATTAGCCAACCCTAAACCTAACCTTGACCCTAACACTTAGCAATTAATTATATTTGTCTCTTTTTCCATTGTTGTCCTTTTTAGTCAAAACCGGGTACAACTTACACACATCTTCACTTTCATGTTTTACGGGTATAATGTGTGTTAGATGTTTCATAAAATATTTAGTAATTCCTTCATCACCAACATATAAAATACACTCCATAAGGCTGTTTGAATCATAGACAGCGTCTATGCTTTGTCAAAACAAAGTTCAAACAGTTTGAAAATGAAATAATGAATCAAACGTCCTTTAATATTACTTTTTAAGAGGGGGCAATTGTCCGGGTGGTGAATGTCTAGTGTGGTATGTGTCCGAGTGGTAAGTGTCCGGTGGTAAATAGCCGTGGGGTAAATGGTAGGTGGCAAATGTCCAGAGACTAAATGTCCAGGGGGTTACTGTCGTGTTACCCGTTCGACACGTACAAGATTGATGAGTAATACATATACAGAGTACAGAGTATCTGTGGGCTTGGGTACAGCGGTCCGACCACTGTACCTGTACAAATTGGCGCTCGCGATACCTTTGTTGTTTTCGATCTGTAAATTGTTTTTATTTCAGTCAGTACATGCAATGTCGGCAATTGATCCAATTCCTACTAGTCTAGTTACGGATTGTATTGAGTCTTTAGCGTCGTTGTTGGCGAAGATTGTTAATGAGTCATTCGCGAGGGGTACCTTTCCACAAGACTGTAATAGTTAGACCTCTTATTAAGAAATCCGGTCTTGACCGAAACGAACTGACTTTTATGACGAGGCCTCTTGCATTCTCCTCAGCATGCTTTCACTGCTATAATACAAAATGCTAGAATCTGTGTTTGACAACAAAAAAATATAAAAGACTGAGGACATACTTGATTGATGTGTTACACACAAATATATTTTATTCCAAAGTTTTCATATTTTACAAGTTTTTAAAGCCTAAAACTATCTGTGCCGATAACCCAGGGTCTTCAACCACTAGTATAGCATACATGAGAGAACAAAAACAACACTGATTCATCATGTATCCAAAATAATAAATTAATGTGACAAGTCAAGGACTGTATCTTCTTACATGTAAAATGCATGTGCTGAAAGTTAGCAACACTGGGCCATACTACATGTAGCTGTTCCGATGGTGAATCTATCCTCTGACCTCAAATTTTTCCAACTTTTTCCAAGTCTAGTCAACAAATAAAACTTCCCATTGAGTTTGTGGTAATGTCAAACACCCAGTGTCAAAACTGTCATACCCCCCCCCCTTGCCGCCTCATCCAAGTGAGATATCCCAACTGGTTTGTGTCTTGCTCAACTGTTTTTTTTCTCTCTCTCAAACGAGTGGTTCTGGAAAACAAAAGAGAAGCTGTCATGAGTTATAAATGTTTTAACTGTGATGATAGATATGCCAAGTTCAGCTGTAGATTGTTGTGAAGTACTAACAGTACAAATTTGATTAGTTTCTGCTAACAAGACAGTTACATCACAACAGCTAGCCATGGTTACCTGTACATTAATTTAAAATTTGGAACCCTGTAGAAAAATACAGTAGCAAAGATGATAAAGAGAAAATGTCAAAGACTATGACAGGCTAATCCAGATCTTACAGTACATGTACGTCATGAAAGATAATAATATAATTTTGATATAAAAGTCGACACGTTTGACTGTTTCGAATAGACGGGCAATGGAATTCCAAATTTTCACAGCATTGAAACTGATGATCTCTGACGTATAGCTGTGCTTAACAGTGATGGGTGATGGTTACCATCATTAGCACAATGATATTCTTCTCTAATATAGCTTATACATATACGCTGTACGAGAGACTGCAGATAATTGAGTTGTTAAAGCTGACTGGTGCAACTGTCAGAGTTACATCATTTGCCTGGTACTTGAGTATTCCTCACAATAATGAATGGTATTGTTGAGCCTCTCAAAATGTCTGTGTTGTACTGTCATAATATTGCTGTCAAATTATATTGCTGTGCTCACTGCCTTTTAATGGTCTCTAATTCTCTGCTAAATAGTAAAGCTCACACAAACATGCACATGATGCATGACAAATAGAAAGCACATTGATATTATTAAATTTTGAAGACTTTTTTCAATAATCTTTATCTTGAATGAAAAATGACAGATTTTAAATCATCTTAATGTCTATGGAGGACACAATCTGACTGTGCATTGAACATTCAAGTGTCTATGCACATACCACGTCTCAGATGCTCAAACCATAAAAATTACTTCAGCTGTAAAACACTAAGTATATAGGTGAATGACTGTAGCTATACACTTCTCACACATTTGAGCTGAAGAGTACAAGATACTACATGCATCGCTTGTCTTCTGTACAGTGTATAAGAGAGTTCTTGCAGTGCTTCAAAGCATTGGTAGCTCCATGTTCAGTAGCCCTGTGTACAGGTCTGTGTGTTCCCGGCGTTATACGGCCTCCACCACAGCCCTGCAACGGTCCATAGAGATAACTGGCGAGATTCAAAATGGCGATCTCCATGGGTAAACAACTTGTCGAGTACGTTATGTTTCAGAAAACGAGTGGTTTTGGACGTTGGGAGAAGTTAATCGCATCTTTTCTGGCGTCGTAGGTAAAGGTAGACAGGGAAAGGATTTTGCCCCGATAGAGAAGAATTTCGGCCAAAATGACCGTGTTTTCGTTGCCGTTCAGTTCAGTTCAGTTCAGTACAAATAAAGGGGAAGGTATCCTAGTGGATTATAAAACACCTCTAAATCGTTGTAGCTGCTTCATAGCGGTCGTATTCGTGCTTGAAAGTGTTCACATCTTTTGAATTAACAATACTGGCTGGTAGACTATTCCACTTATTAACAATTCTGGATGTAAAGAAATGCTTCCGTATGTTGAGTCTCACTGATGGTTTAAGCAACTTTAAATTGTGTCCACGTGTTTTGCAGAAAGATGTCTTTTGAAAGGAGAGATCACACAAGTCGTGGTGGTGTAGAATCTTGAAAGTTTCAATCTCCGCGTCGTCTTCTGTGCTCAAGTGTTGTTAGTCCGAGGCATTTCAGTCTATCTGCGTAGTTTACGTTGCGAAGTTCTGGAATTAGTTTCGTTGCTCTTCGTTGGACTTTTCCTATAAGTGCTATGTCTTTTTGTAACCATGGGGACCAGGTTTGAACTGCGTACTCAAGTCTTGGCCGAACCAACTGTTTATATAAGCGAAGAATGATGTCCTTGTGGATTTGTGCGTGAAAGTCCTTTTGATTAAACCTAGCAAACGACGACGCCAGCCCTATCCATTGGTATTGCGCAAAGTGCAACTCATGTGCCGTAAACATTTTGAGAATGATGAGCAACTTTGAACAAAGACAAGCGAAAGTTGAAAAAGACATTTGTTAACTCCTTTTTCAACTTTCAAGCTGGGCTAGACAAAATTATTCTTTTTGATGAGTAATTTTGTCAATTTTCAAAATAACAAAGCAGACACTGATTGTGTTGAAGTTAAAAGTTGGGCATCACGTCACACTTAAGGCAGAAGAACAAGAAACTGTAGTGTATAACTACACAAAACAAAACTGCTAAAAATTAGTCAAAAGTTACAGCTTTGAGCTGACCATTCCCATGGCCATTATGCAGTTTGGATTATTCAAGCTAATAGTGTTATACAAAATACATAGAAATGCATTCAATTCTATCTTTATTACACAACATATTAATTGATATAGTTTTGTATGGTACCATAGATAGTAGAGAGACTGCGATGGTACATCAAACATGAAATTTTTGATGTTGAGCAACACATCATTAAAGTAATACAACAAAGTGTGACATATAAACAACTTTAAGGTATAAATGTTTTTATATCATTTTCCTTGCTCACAAAGTGTTTTTTAAGTTTTTTCGGTAATTTCTACCCATTACAGACGCAAGAGAACGTAATCACGTCACATATGCAATTTGGCAAGTTAAAATGTTACAAACATGCAGCAAAACTTCTCAGAGCTTGACAAACTGTTACCTCGGAGTTTCTATGGTACCATAAACCCTAAAATAAAAAGTACCTGCAAATTTTACGGCAAATTATGTTAAATTATATTCCAAAAAGACCGTTTCTCTAACAGAAAAACTGTAAAGTTTTACAAATTTATCAAACTTACGCCCTCTTGCGATTTGTATGCCGCTCTGTTGAGGTAGCACAAATTCGGTTGAAAAAAACTAATTTTTAGGAATTTTAATATATGCACCCGACTTATGCTGTGAAATATATATTACAGATGCCGATAGGTCATCCAGTAAAAACGTGTTCTTGAGGACAAATATTTATCCTGGCATACGAAAACACGACATAATCGACTGAAAATGTACAACTTCTCTCAGTCACTCCAATCCGAAACCGAATCCGAAACCGAATCCGAAATCGAATCCGACACTGAGTCTAACTTCAGCATCGTAAGATAGCGTCGGATAGGGTAACCCACCAACGACACACACCACTGTTCGTTAAAACGACAGCAATTTGGATGAAAAGCAAGGCTTCTTTAAGCGGGTGAGTGCTAAATAGTGATATGTAACAGGTGTGACCTGAGAGCGAGCGCAGCGACATTAATGTTACTAATGTTCCCATGCCAATTAGCACTAGTTCTAGGCCCCGGAATCCCAGTAGACTTTAAAATGAGACTTCAACCTCCAAAAAAACACTTGCCTGTGGGAATTTAAGTCATCTGAAGAAGGACTTGCAAAATTGAACGGTAATTTGTCACCAAAATGGTGTCATTTGACCCAAACTTGTAAGTACAATTGTAAAGCACAGTCTAGAAAAATACAAAATGGCCGCCTATTGATATGCAATAGACCACTCTCGAACCAGAGTTCTTATCGCGCGTACGCTAATAAGTATCTCTGGCACAGGCAGATTAATATTCATGTGACCCCGAGGTCATTGGAACGTCAATGAACTACTTTTTTACCTGCCGCGCACTGTAGCTATGGTATTGCCACAGTAACGCGCGGCAGTTTGAATTCGTTCCAGCACGCGCACAGTTATCTACAAATTCAAATAAAAACGCCATTTTCTCCTTTCAGTGTTAATTTATTGTTCTTTCTTGAGTATTCATATATACGCCTTGGTAAATAACTTTGAGTGCAGGAGGGGTCACAATTCAAGAAAATACATCATCAGCAGACGATACAGGGGATTCTCACAAAGGTCAGAATAGGTCACAGCCTTGTTTCTTCCCGAATAATTGCACTATTTAAAAGTAGTTCCAATGGTAATTACTTTTTTCCAGTTCGTGTTTTGCTATAAACTTATAGTAATTTGTTTTCAAACCGATGAACATTTTTGCATCGAGGATGGACTTTGTATTTTCGGCGAGATCGTATCGTGTTGGTTTTCGAGCTGACTTCCGGTTTGCGGATCGGTACATGTATGTGGTGATTTACCACGTAAACAAGACACCTGTGGCAGAGTCATTATCGGCGACAGCGTAAGGAATTGTGGGAAAGACACGCCGATAAGAACTCTGCGGTGGAGATTGGCAATAGACATCAAATCCGGTCCAATAATCGTTATCATTCAACAAGGTATGAAATTTACCAGGTCCAAGGAACATATAGACTTAGATGATGACAAAGGCAATGGAGTCATCTTGAACCACGAAATAGTGGTGGTACCAGGTGTCCATAATGGGTAAGCGTACCCTGCCAGCTAGCCGCACCCGTCAAGATTGACCCAAAGCGACAAGTCCATTGTTATTTGGTGAATTCACCAAATTACTTTTGTGAGTCAAAATTTGGTATGCTGTCACTCATCATTTGAGAAACAGACGGGTCAAATTTTGATACAACATCTCCGTATCTACCGTAGAACTTCTTAAATGATTTCACTAATCTACTTTCTGAGAATCCTAATGCCTCACTAACTTTTGAGCTACATTTACATTGTAATACACTGTGTCTAACTCGAAAGTCTTCATATGGGCTTCTAGACGTTTCGGCACTGAGTCGTTTCGGCCCAAGACGTTTCGGCCTCCCGATTTCAGGCCCCAAGTCGTTTCGGCACTGCGACTCAAGACGTTTCGGCACTACTCAGGGCTATCTGTGGGAAGTAGTGCTGGAGCGTAATGTTGCAAATCAAAGCACTAAAAAAGTAGTGTCAAATAACATTCATGTACATCATGCTTCACTTTGTGAGAACATAGTAAGAGACCGTAAGAAAAAAACTTCATATCATTTTCAAATCTGTGACATAAGTTTATTGATAGCAATAGCTGCCAACACGACAAATGTTTGAAAGCGGTGCCAAAACAGCACGGCAAATGTCACACAAATGCACAGAAAAGAACTGGTCAGAACACAAAGGTCACGCTTACGAATATGACCGAATATGACCGGTCAGTCAATTACTAAATAGTTTGAAAACAAATGGAAACAGGGATGCCGAAACGAATATGACCGGTCAGTCAATTACTAATTAGTTTAAAAACAAATCGAAACAGGGATGCCGAAATGTCTTGGGTTGCGGTGCCGAAATGACTTTGGGCCGGAAATTGTGAGGCCGAAACGACCAGTTACCTTCATACATCACCCTTACATGTATGAATGGCATGCTCTACTGTATCTAAGGAGTTGTGAAATATACACACCATAAGCTGGGAAATATACACACCATAAGCAGGAAATGATGGTATATTGCTCGACAAAAAGGGAAAGTTTATGATTTTAAAATTGAAATCGTCTCTTTTGTCATACAGCTTAGTATACAGTGTATAGTGTATTATGTCTAATTTCAAACAATACGTCTAGGTATGATGTCGAGTCCACACTTTCAGTTGCTTCTTTTATTTCTAAATCATCTTGGTAGATGTGGTGTAGATAATTGGATATACCAGGATTGTTTGAACTGATGAGATCATCGATATATCTGTGGGTGTTGTTAAATCGCTTGGCAATCCTCTTACATCCAGATTTCTGAAGTGATTGCATGAACTCTGCTTCATACGAATACAAAAATAAGTGTGCAAGAAGTGGGGCGCAGTTTGTGCCCATGGTTAATGCCTATGGTTTGCCTGAATGTCATGCCAGCAAACTTGATATATATGTTGTCAATTACCTAGACAGCTGTAAATCCTGTCAATTGTTCACCAATAGGTAGGGAAAATAATTTGATGTTCACTTTGTTTATGCGGACCTGCATAAGCAAAAGGAGGAGGAGATTGGAGTAAAATAAAAAAATCATTAAAATCATGAATTTGTCAACTGTACTTCAGTAACATGTAAAATTGAATGTTTTCAGTCAGAAATACTATTTGGAGGTTACACTTTGCAGTCATACACACCATTATTGGATATGTTCAGTTTTGATGGTGTATGGCAGGTCTAAAGTGACATCATATTTTGCATAAATTGGTATGTGCTGCATACACAGAAGGATGTAACATTCTCACAATAACACACATGTAATGAAGTAATTGTTACACCTATATACTTACATGTACATGGTTATAATATTATTTCTAAATTTCCTGCTTGATAATCTTCCAGTAATTTGTAGGTATAAACAATTGAACTACAATCTTCGGCCGTGTCCTCATCATAGGTTATGTTGTACCATAAATTGTAGCCTGGCACCTGAAAAATATACATATATATTAGGTTCAACCAAAGCCAAAGACAAAAATTATGATAGAGTTATCCTTGACATAGGTGAAAGACAATGTCATATCAGGTGCTCTGGTTTCTGGCATATCTGTACACTGAAATTTAAAACAAACATTAACATTAGCGTGTAAATATATTTAATATTGTCATGTGTGTTAGAGTGTGTTGAAATGATAAAGAGGTCATAGTAGATAATAGCCAACAGAATACATGGAAAGTATCATTGCGTATATTATATTTTTATCATTGAACATGAAGAACATTTCTAAAACACACTTTTAGTACTCTTACCTGCAGTATACATGAATACTTACGGTGGTATGTCATTATCAGTTGACTTTACATTAATTAAAATTTACATGTGCGTCACTTTATATGATCATCATTACCAGTGCAGAAGCCTTGTTTTGTTTTGACATTTTACCTGCGATATAACCTTTCCTGTATATCAGGTGTGAACTCCGGCATCATCTTGAAATTGATGTTTTACCCTCTTGCCAACAAGGATGTCAGGAGCATCAGACACAGTTGTGGTTGCCATGGCTTCTGTCAACTTTTTAAATTATTTGCGAGTTGTTCCACTGTGCTGTTCGGTCAACACGTTTATTTGCTTGGGTTGGAGAGGGTTGAGTAAAGTTGTATATTTTTTTGTTGGCAGATGTTTGTTTTAGGAGATTTTTCCTAAATCCTAGCTGTGCCTTGAGTGCTTTTACTTTGGATGTTTTGTCAGGGAGCGCTGTCAGTTGGGAGTCTACCTGTATACAGGACTGCCACACATCATAGTAAACAATGTCCACTGTTTGTAGTGCTTGTAGTTGATTTTGTTCAGCTTTTTGGCATTTGGCAATGGCTTCCTCTATCTGTGCTTTGCGGATAGTGTGTATCACTTCCTCTCTGTCATGGAACTTCTTCCATTCATTCTTTACTTCTCTGGCGGCCTTGCTCACAAGCTCTGTCACTTCAATTGTAATTTTTGTGTCTAACCATTTCTGGGTTTGGTTAACAGTAAACATCATGGATGCTTCTGAAGCGAGACTTGAAATGTTGGCTTTGCAGTCAGCAGATTATCAAGATATGCGAACATTCGCACTGGTTGTTTGTTGTGTTTGGGGCACTTTTGTAGATTCAATCACGGCATTGGACATTGTGGTGTACGAGACAAGTTACATGTATTTATATTGTTTGACATGTTGAAAGATACTGAATGTATAGGTGACCATTCATATATTTGACCCCGGTTTTAGACACGATACATGAAACCAACGCGAGAAAGAATAGTGGTCCTGACCATTAATTCTTTCTCCCGATTGTTTCATAACTCAATCGCTCACAGACTGAATTTGCTCTCTTGACGTCACAAACAGTTAGTTTACCAGCGATTTACGGTGGCCGGTCATATCATGGCCTAAACAAAGGTCTGCCTAGCTGCAGAGCAGATTTTCAGAAAACAGGTGTCTGTGGTTAGTATTATTATTGTGCACGGAGTTATTGCAGCTAAAAGAGTTTAGGTTAGGTTAGGCTGGTACTGAACACAGGCTCAACAGTGCCTCTATATTCAGCTCCTGATCCATCCACACTCTCAGTAGTTTTGTCGGTTCTGGTTTGCATGATGTAGGGTTCAGAATAGTTGTACTTTATGGGTTGTGTTACCAGGAATTTGTCTAGATGATTCTTGAAGGAAATTCACAGACCTAGCACTGATTACAGTTTCAGGAAGATTGTTCCAAATTGTAGTTATCCTATTTGTGAAAAAATTACATCTGATGTTCAGCTTACAATGATCCTTGTCAATTTTGAGCGGGTGTCTTCTGGTGTATTGGTAATTACTGAGTCAGAATAATCCTTCCGAGGCACAGTGGTCATACATACCACTCATGATTTTAAAAGTTTCAGTGAGGTCACCACGCAATCTACGAAATGACAATGATGGCAGATTAAGTATTCTGAGTCGCTCCTGGTATGAATAAACATCAATATGATATCAATGAATAAACAGTTCGTTAAAATATCAGAAATTTAGATAAATTGTAATGTTTCTTTAAGAGGGTAGGTGCAAAATAGTGATATTTGACAGGTGTGACCTGAGAGAGAGCGCAGCGACATACCCATGAGTACCGTATTGTGCATACATTGCCGATGGAGTCCTCCTTGGGACAGCAAGCTTCAAAATAATACTATAGTTGATCCTGGGCATTGTGGGTTTTGTGTCTGGAAGAAATACAGCAGTAAGACACTGATTGAAATTGATCTTCTTCTTTTACATTATTTATTAGATTTAACACTTTGCACATAATGGTTTTCCCATGCACATAATTCAATATCTAGTTACCAAAGATAAATAGCAAGACTGAAGATTTCCACTTTTTAATTGTATCTTCTATGGATTTCACAAACTT
Organism: Ptychodera flava; assembly: GCF_041260155.1. Taxonomy (NCBI): domain Eukaryota; kingdom Metazoa; phylum Hemichordata; class Enteropneusta; family Ptychoderidae; genus Ptychodera; species Ptychodera flava. The sequence goes on from NC_091936.1 coordinate 9,063,142, forward strand.
AAGTCAACAGTCCCTCCACACACTGTTTGGGAAACGCCTGGGTCCTTATTGTTACAATGTGCCTTATGGTTTGATAAGATGTCTGTTTGTAATTGTAGAGCCTCATTTCGGTTTGAATACAATCCACCCCACACCAAAATAAACACCTCATGTCATGTGATACCTGTCGTAAAAGTTTATCATCAGGCACAATTTAGACTTGGATCATGCACTAGAATGCAGGCGAGGTACCTTAACCGCCATTGTGTTTTACGGATATCAAAACAACAAAATCAAATGGCCAATTTCTCCAAAACCTAATTGATTGTTCATTTTTTTAAATGGTTGACCAGGCTTCACATATTCAGGGTTTTCTCTCGACTGCGCAATTTTGCAAATTGTGCATTTCGAGCCATTTCTCTGCCCTTTAAAAGTTACTAACAGCGCGAAAATCGTGCACAAAATACAGCAGGCAAATACGCTAATATAATGGAGACCAGAGCACATAGTTTACTGACCTGTGAATTTGTGTTGTTTCTGCCCCTAAAATGTCAAGTCTGCCCCCTGATTTTGATGAATGGGGCAGAAATTGCCCCTTAAGTAATTATGCAGAAAAAACACTGCATATTAGAGTAAATATCAGTGGTTCTTGGTAACAAATTAGAAAGAAAAACGCGACGAAAATGGGTATGAAATACGGATGCCAAACCATAATGCGCATACAATTGCTGACGCTGTACTCCCTACCTGAGGTACACTGAACAGAAACTGTCAACCATCTCATAATGTCACATCTCGAGTTCCTTCTCACAATACTACTTCCCTGGCTCCGTCATTTTGGAAAATGGCAGCCCGCTGACAACAGTGTGACTTTTTACATGAAACGGGGGCTAATGTGCAGCATTGAATAAGCTGTTATCCAATTGGGTAGCTGAATCTTACCAATATAATTAAAACAACACTAATGGACTCCCTAAGTCACTGTGAATAGTGACAATGGACCAATCAGAGAAGAGCTTATTCAATGCTGCATATCAGCAAGGAAACTGCTGTTTTTGACTGCCTATCCTGTCGTTTTGGCACTCCAATGCAAGTACTGTATGTATACTCATCAACCCTTTTCTTTGCTACACCATCATATTATTGGTACATGGTTTTCAAGGATGTGAATTTTTGCACTTTGATGTTTTTGCTGTTTTTCCTGTTTTTAAATTGAGCCAGAATAGGCGCCCTCACTATGGATGCTTCTTAATGACTGAAAAAGTTTGATGAGGTCGAAGTGACTTGGGTACCTGAGTTGAGGTGACCACAACCAGCGACAAGAGGGAGTGAATAACTTGGTCGAAATGGATAGGGTCGAGGTGACCAGCTCCTGTGCAATGCAATGATAAGAATGGACAGAGATGACTGTTCGTCACAACACTAATAGACAAACACTATTTTGTAAACTAATTAAAATTTGTTTAATGCAAATTATATGACTTCTTCAGGTGTTATGAAACTGGTGTTCATCTTTAGCCCATTGAATGGACACAAAATGTTTTTATTTTTCATTTTAATGTGCATTACTGTTTTTTTCTATCTTCAGCTGTGTCCCTCATCATTCACATCCTCATTCAAGATGGCTATGTTAGACCTCAATGTTCATCGTATAGAAGCAACCCTTGTGATGAAAAACATGACCAATTGAGAAAGGACCTACATCCAAAGACAAGACATTTACTGTATGCAGAGAGTGTGAGAACAATATTTGCAAGATTCAGATCTGAGAAATCATCACATCGGAGTCAACACCAGACCCATTGGATGCAGAGAATGAGGTGCAACAATCACAAGTCAAGGCAGTTTTGAAATCACATAAAGAAACCATTCAGCTGAAGGACATTTTCATTGGAAGAATGTGGTAAAATGTTTAAATGTGAAGCTACACTGAAACCTGACATCATGATGGACACAATTGAATGTAGAGCCTTTGTACAGCAGAGCAATTTGGAGGGCCACATTAGAAACCAAACAGATAAAAAACTATTTGAATGCAAAGAATGTCATAAAACATTCAAAGATGAATGCACACTGGATAAGCACAAAAGAATCCATACTTCTGAAAGGATATTTGAATGCAAAGAATGTGGTAAAACTTTCAGAATGCGAAGCAGACTCAATAGGCACAAAAGAATTCATACTGGTGAAAGGCCATGTGAATGTAAAGAATGTGTAAAACATTTATACAGAAAAGCAATTTTAATAGACACCTTCTAATTCACACAAGTGAAAAACCATTTGAATGCAAAGAATGTGGTAAAACTTTTGGAGATCAAGGCAGACTGAATTACCACACAAGACTTCATAGTGTTGAAAGGTCATATGAATGCACAGAATGTGGTAAAACTTTCAAATGCTAGGCACACTGAATAGGCACAAAAGAATTCATACTGGTGAAAGGCCATTTGAATGTAAAGAATGTGGTAAAACATTTATACAGAAAAGCAATTTTCATAGTCACCTCCTAATTCACACAAGTGAAAAAACATTTGAATGCAAAGAATGTGGTAAAAAATTTACACGGAAAAGCACTTTGAACAGGCACTTTCTAAGCCACAATGACGAAAAATTATTTCAGTGCAAAGACAGTGGTAATATGAACAGCACACTTAATACGCACAAAAGAATTCATACTGGTGAAAAGCCATTTGAATGCATAGAATGTGGTAAAAAATTTGTACTGAAAAGCACTTTGAACCGACACTTTCTAATCCACAATGGTGAAAAACCATTTCAGTGCAAAGACTGTGGTAAAATGTTCAGAGAGCATTACACACTTAATGCGCACAAAAGAATTCATACTGATGAAAGGCCATGTGAATGCACAGAATGTGGTAAAACTTTCAGAGATCGAAGTGCACTGAGCAGGCACACAAGAATTCATACTGGTGAAAGACCATTTGAATGTGAGGAATGTGGTAAGATGTTTGGGCGTCGTTCATCATTGAATAATCACAAAGTAATCCACAAAGGTGAAACACCATTTAAGTGCAAAGAACGTGGAGAGATATATATCAGTGAAGAGGGTTTCAAGCATCACATACAAATTCATACAGGTGCAAGAGTATTTGAATGCCAAGAATGTGGTAAACCATTTGGAGAGCCAAGCCATTTGGAGAGACATGTGAGAATCCACACAGGAGAAAGACCATTTGAATGCAAAGAATGTGGTAAAACATTCGTACTGAAAATCCATTTGAACCGCAACTTTCTTGTCCATAGTGGTGAAAAACCATTTCACTGTAAACAATGTGGTAAATGTTTAGGCAAAGCTCATCACTTAAGACTCATACAAGAACCCACACAGGGAAAGACCATTTGAATGCAAAGAATGTGGTAAAACATTTGTACAGAAAAGTACTTTAAAGAGCCACGTTAGAATACACACAGATGAAAAACCATATGAATGCAAAGAATGTGGTGAAACATTCAGATTTTCAGGTGTACTGAAGACGCACAAAAGAATCCATACAGGTGAAAGGCCATTTGAATGCACAGAATGTGATAAAACTTTCAGAGTTCAAAGTGCACTGAAGAAACACAAAAGAATTCATACTGGTGAAAGACCATTTGAGTGTGAGGAATGTGGTAAAACGTTTGTACAGAAGAGCAATTTGAAGAGACACTTTCTAAGCCACAATGGTAAAAAACCCTTTCACTGCAAGGAATGTGGCAGAATGTTTGGGCACAAATCTTCACTTAATATTCACACAAGAATTCACATGGGTAATAGACCATTTGAATGCAAAGAATGTGGCAAAACATTTGTACAGAGCGGCACTTTGAAGAGGCACTTTCTAATCCATAAGTGAAAAGCATTTCACCACAAAGAATGTACAATTTTTAGGCAAAAATTAGCCCTGCACACTCAGACATTAAGAATCCACACAGGTGAAAGACGATTTGAATGAAAGGAATATGGTAAATCATTTCCATAAGCATGATATTGCCCGTTGTGTAGGGTAATCCGGGTGTTTAACATTGTTGTTGCTTATGCTGTTATTGGGAAATAAAATTGAAGAATACAACTATTTTCTCTTTGTTGATTTATTGTTACTGTTTGTCTTCTAAATATCTGTAAAATAGAGCTTTCAACACATTGGAATATGCACACAGCACCAGTGCCCATTAGAGATCTGCGAGTGGCCACTTGGGCATTTAACATTTTGTAGCCTGTGGGTGGGGACAGTGGTAGAAGTAAGTCTCGCTTCCACCTCCATGTGTTACCCAATCCGCCAACATCGTCTCACATGCTTGTGTGCACTTCGTCAAAAGCACTTTTTTGTTCTCCAAAATGTCTTTCTCTTTTAGTATCCTCTTATATACACTGTATATCGCAACGCACTTGCGCGGTAAAGACGTTTTGTCTACAATGTACAGGAGAATCACTTTGTTCATTGAAAGCAGAATAAGAAAGCATTTACAGTATTTCAGTACAATGATGATTCCATTCTCGCTGTGGCAGCGAAGAGTACATTTCTCGTATTAAAATAACGCCCTCTATCGTAGAGTATAATATCGAATGTTAGTACATGTATGTAAATCAAGGTATCACTGATATGAAATGTAAAGGCGACATATCCGTAAACAGAAAGAGCAAGAGAAGCGAATACAATAACGAAACTCCTTAGAGAAGATACAGAATAATCAGACGGATATAAAACACCAGTAATCAAATCAATAAGGACTTTCCCTTACGTAAAATATGATTGTTTATGTGATATGTACATACAAGGTTTTAAAAATTCAGAGTTCTGTAGTGATGAAACAAAACGAATATTCAGCTGGATGGAAAAGTGTATCACAGCTCTAATGTAGGTGAAAAATCAAACATCCAGTGTATATGTCTCTGAAAAAGTGAACCATCTTTTTAACATTTTATTCTAGTCCATGAAAGCAAAACATTACATAGAAGTCTTGGGGGAAAGTGTAAACTAATTGAAGTGTTCATGTTATCTGAAGAATAATATGGCTGAAGAATATTGAGACTTACCGCAGTTGAATAGAGTTGCTGATTTGATAGCCTAGACTCTATTCTTCGCTTTCGGTATTCGTCCAAGGCCGAAAGCGACGAATAGGGTCTAGGCTACTGATTTGATAGCAGTATCAGACCATAATTGACTCATCATGAGTTGATACTGGCGTCGTTGTCCAGAACCTAATATGCATGCAAAGCTTTAACTCTTTAGGACTTATACAAAATGTTTTAAGTAAGGAGAGATCACTCAGGTTTTTTGCTGAAAATATCACGCTAACGTCGCAGTCGGAGGGAACATTTGCATTATTGGTAATAGCATCGTGATAAGCCACAAGTCATATCGAGTACTTTGTCCCTGAGATATTGACCTGATGTAGATTTGAAATGAGATAGAACACGCTTTGAGTCGACACATTCAGGGTATAGAACATCGTAAAGGAGTGGCGGAATAATATTCTGATCTCTCTGTTCGCAGCACGGTCATTAGTAAAGCAAGTCCAAATCACAGTCACTTGTCTGTGAATCTTTAAAGTTCTCCATGTATCATTCAGATATTGTTTGACACACTGTCCGATTTCCAGGCCATTGTTTCAGCTGTCACGTAGAGGGCCATCACGAAGGGATGAAAGCGTGTTGTCATGGATACGGATGCGAAAATGACGATCGACCTGATACTCTCTCAGTGTTCATTGCGCTTTTGATCGTTCAAGTGGGAGATACAATGCGCGCGTCCAAAGTTCGGCTAAGTTTGGAGGTTAGATGTTAACGGACAGGTATATTTGTCAGGTAAGTAGTTCAAAGAATAGTACACACGGCATACATTAATTTCATCGTGGTGTTAATGCTATTGAAGTTGATCAAAGTTGTTGATGAGAAAATATAAGAAAAGCCATATGCTACAGTCATTCACAGATAATCCATGCTAATTACATGTATATGAGATAAAATACTTAATGATCTATAATCGCGGGGGGGGGGGGACAACAAATGGTGTTACGAGGACATTGCATACGAGTTTTCTTTTAAAATCTGAGCTATTGAACTTCGTAATGTTTTATTCCTGTTTCAGCTAAGTTGGTTAGATATCGATATTTCCAAGCCATCCTTCCAAAGTCAAGTCCATCTGATCGATCGAGATGACTGCAAACAGTAGCATCAACGATACCTTGGACAGGTTTGATGTGGATTCGAATCTGGCTGAAGCTTCCACTGGTCAGTGCTCGCTACGCTAATGTTCTTGATCATCCTTGGTAACGGGATTCTTGTATTTGCCGTTCTGACCACGGCACGTTTGCGAACAGTGACAAACTTCTTCATCTTGAGTTTGGCGTCAAGTGACTTAATGGTAGGAGTGGTCGTCATTCCCATAAATTTCGCCTTCCCAACTGCTTTGCTAAAGGGATACACAACCTGTATGTACGCAGCGTCTTTTACGGTGATAGTCTGCATCAGTTCTATCGCTAACATCGTTGCCGTCACCGTCGACAGATACCTTGCAATTACGTCGCCTCTCAAATACAACGTGACAATGAGTAAATGTCGTGCTCTGATCATCATATGTGTTGTGTGGTGTACGCTTTTATCATAGGATTTCTGCCCTTGATGGGATGGCGGAGGACAACCAATACTTGTCAGAGAGGCGAGGTATATCCACCAGGATACGCTGTCGTCCTCTTTCTGATGGGGCTCGTCATTCCAATAGTTGTGTCTACAGCCCTGTATTGCCGCATCCTGAGTGAGGCGAACAGACAAGCCAAGCGCATCAGGCACTGCGAAGTTGAAGCGAAGGAGATCGTTGAAAATGATGAACACCATGCCTCGAAAAATAACGTGTCCAACGGCGCATCGGTTTCTGACTTGAACAGTGAAGCAGGCAAAGCGCAGAACAAGAGCATACGGCGCACCAACCGGAAAACAATCGTAAGCATTTCGAACGGTCATTTACATACTCGCATATTTTGAAATTTCATGGTTTCCGTTGTTTCTATCATTACTGATAGATGCATTCTATTCACCTCGACTGATATCGCTGGAGGTACGATCATTTATAAGTTTACTCGCTTGGGAAATTCCGTCATGGATCCACTGATCTACGGCTATTTCAATCGAGATCTGAAAAACAGGATCAAAGAAATTCTACCCAAGGTGTTTCTGCACTGTCATCGTTGAGATATATGCAGCGTCGATAAAGAGAATTTACAAGTTTTCGTGATTGACTGACGGAGTTCATGAAACTTCAAATATGTTAATTTCGGGAAAGTGAGAGAATTAGCTAGAAAAATATAAATGTTGGCATTATAGATGAGGAAATTTTTTAAAGATCGGTGAAAGGATTTGGGTCTTAATCTCGTCCTGAAGACAGTGAAACACTGTTAAATTTAGAAATTTAGAAATGCTAAAATTTGCTATATGTTGTTTGTCTACAGCCGTGTTTCTGTTCACCATCAACACTACGTTATGTTGATGATGAAGTTGCACTTTTCAAGAACCGTATCCAGCGTGTCTTATGGCATATTTTCTTTTTGTTCATTTGAACAAGGCTGAAAGAAATCATCAGCAAGTTATGGCAATCCCCTTGCAGGACTGTCTATTGATTATCAAGGCAAACCAACGCATCTTTCAAAGAACGATTAAGAATGAGGGAGTTACATTATTGGTGTACAGCTTTTTGCTTGAAAACTCAAGCTTTTGGGTATTATTCGCAAACTCTCTTTCTATTTTCCTTCAACAAAAAGGGTTATGATAATGAAACATCTGACAAACTGTACCAGAGTATATATGCCACTTAAATTTTCGTTGAATAAACGGGTGATTTTCTCTCCATTTCATCTCAGGCGAACAAGTGATCTTGATTTTTAGCTATTGTAGACTGTGGTACAAAAGCTATTCGGGAGGGTAACGCGTGCGTGCCTAATTGGAGTTTGTATACTATATATACTACACAAGAACTTGATTTATTTATTTATTTATTCATTTATTTATTTATTTATTTATTTATTCGTCACATTTCTTGTAAAGTTCCATTGTCTTTACTACATACTTGTTGATGTAATTCTTTATCCTATGGAACAAATAAAATATAAATCTTGATTTACAAAAATACACAAGCTTAGAACAGGAAAAAAAAGGTAAGAATCGTAACCATATTTTACATGCTCGTAAATAGCTTATGTGAAGCTAATGTAAATCTGGCTCCCAAAGAACAATAACATAGTCTTAAATACAAATGAAAAAGTAAAGTGGGCAAAACTTACACGAGGAAATCACGATTTATCGATAATGAAAGATTTTAGGGCATGACTGCCTGCGTGCCGATGGTTTCCATATATTATATATATATATATATTATTATATTATATTATATTATATTCATTGAATCCTAAATTCTACATCTGTCATAGTAATATTCTACAGTTCGAGCTGCACAGTATGGGACATTTTAGAGACTTATAATTCAACTTATATAGTCCACACATATGCCTGAAGTATTTCAACACTAGTGTCTTTGCAAGCTGTATTAAATTCAACGCCACTCTTTACGGGGTACTGTTCTCGTCTTACTGATCATGAAAGGATCCCTGAGACGAGCACATATTAAATATTTGGTTTACTTTATACATAGCTGGACATCTTTCACTGCAGGCCTGCAGACAAATATTACTGAATAGTTTGTTTTGCTGCAATACAGTCACCGTATTGTCTAGCAAGTTATACAACAAACACGTCACCAGGTCTCAACATCCTCAGGCATAAACATTTCCGTGGAAAATAAAATGTTTAAGTGACGTACATCTAGCATCTGTTTGTGTCATTTTATTTTTCATTTTTTCATTCACAGTTTTCATACAATTGCACAACATATGCTTAGGTTAAGGTAGGGCATCAAAAATACATTAAAAATACTCCATGCCATAAACTTAAATTCAGGCAATTTAATTTCAATCTGTGTGAAATATTGTATACATATTTTTTCTGATGAGAGCATCAATGTGTCAGAATAATATTGTTCATAAATATTGCTTGAAACTCTCATGATTAGAAATGCAAGCATTCCACCTGCACGGTTGACTTCCATCAAATATGACCAACAATGGTCCATCAAAATGGGCTCTCATATATACCCTTTTGGATCTCGACCTGAACAAACAAGCCAAAAGTTCCTTTCTTCACCAAAACGGATCTTAACAAAAGAAATGTCCACTGTATGTGAAAAAGAGGATTATTTCTGTAACGATTTTTATCACTCATTTCATTTTGGTACAGTAATGCAGGCTGAAAATAGCTTCTATAGAACAGTTCCCAAGGAACTCCAGATTAAAACTCTGTAGGGAACGATACCATTCTTCTATGAGCTGTGCCGGCTGCATGTGACAGCTTACCATTGGAAAACAGGGATTTTGAAGTCAGTATCACACGTCTTTACAGCACAGTCAAAGGAATGCAACAAGAGTCATAGCAGGGTTGCTGTCGACAAGAAATGCATGTCTCCATCATGAAGCTTTGCCAATCACAGAAATTTATCACTCAACAAAGAATGATGTGAGGTCTCGTTATCTGATACCCAATGAAATAATCCAGTCTGAAGTTTATAAAAAAATCTTTATTAATACCATCAGGGGTCTGGCAACCCTGCAAGTCAGTGACATTAAATTGTGTGATATGTATTTGGAAAATTAAATGTCTGGGGCTGCTCAGTATTGACTGTAATGGCTGTCGGATGTTGTATAAATAATCAGAAATGTGAAACTTCACAGGAAAGAGCTATGCTTGAAAATTACATCTTCCTAGACATGTCTGAAAAACACAACTATTATCTTTGACTGTTAAATATTGTCAAGTATATGTGAGTGTGGCGTACTGAAGGATGTTATTTATTTTGTAACCCTTCAAGGAATTTTTACCGATAAAGTTCATTACAGAATATGGAACGAAATCATTGTAGAGGGGCAGTATTTGAAAATATCACGGCACAAATTTTAAACAGATGTAAATGTTAAAGCCGTGTTTTATTAGTAGCAGAACTACAGTATGTGATTGACCTTAAGTACATATGGATGAATCAATGATGTGAAACCTATTCATCTGTGTTTTGAACTTTGCAACAGGAATAGTAATGGAGAGTGGAACCAATGAAGAGATAGAAAACACTTTACTTTGTTGGTGTGTAAATGATGTACGTTGGAAGTTTTAATCATGAAAAAAATATGAAAATAGACTTGTTAATGACATATCAAGTGATGTGAAAAGATGATTTACATAAATTCTCTTCAGGATTTGAGACGTTACTGGTGAGTACTGAGTAAAAAAACAAAGTTGTTATGGTACATATCCTGTTTAAAATTCATGAGATTTGATGGAAACTCAAAGCACTTCTACCAGATACAGCACTATCAAAAGAACACAATTTGCATTTGTGATAAAAACAGACAGCACGCTCATGTCGACAAAAAACATATTTTATATTGCATTTCATTAAATATCTTCCTTTACTACAAAGCCTCTCATGGAACAGGAACTTGTTTTTGATTATCGCAAGATTAACAGTCAGAGATATCCGTAAGCTTTTGGTTTGAAAATTGCAAGATTATTTCACTAGGAATATTTGGTCATCTGGGATTGAATCAAACTCACTTTCTATGTAAATATATAGGAAACATGATCACTCTTTAATATGAAAATTGGTTCATATATCAGATTACACACGACGTCATAGATACAGTAAAGATCTAGCTTATGGTTACAATCAGAGCGCATTGCTGACTGTCAGATATTTACCCCTTTTCTATATGTACATGCATATAACAAAACAGATACAAAACCAATGTCTGTAAATATGCTTCCTCACACACTCTAACATCTAAATATGATCTGCACACATAGGGTACTTGTTGTCGTGATTTCTTTTAAAGCTATACATAGTTTTAAAAACTAAAACTGTTGGATACATATTCATACAGGTTTTACAAGAAGACAGTGAAATATTTGTCTTCATGGTTCAAGACAAGTCGATAAACTACTCCTGATAAAAACTTATCAATATTCATGTTACAAGTTATAAGTAACCATGGAAATGCATACATATTGGCTAGCATGGGTTTTTTCTTCATAAATAAAAGTTGACATAACGATACAACACTGATGCATATCCAGTATGCTTTCAAAACATTTCTGACAAGAAAATGGCAGAATTCATGAAACTTATACAATACAAAAGACAGTACAAAACTTTTCTATAAATCAACATTTTGTTGGTTTTGTGCCCTTTCCTATGTTGGACAATTTTTCATTAACATTGTTATAATTATTCATATCAAAGTTGTTGTGTTTGAATTCTACAGTCTTGGCAGTGGCTTTGACCTCTCCATGGTTGGAACGTTTGCGTCTGCAAAGAAAAAATAAACAGACTTTCAGGACTTTATCAGACATGGTTTATGCTCATAAACAGCAAATACTTCTTACAATAGTCTCAAAGAGTGCATACATTAAAAGGTACTCAAAGTTCAAGGACTTTAGAGGACATTTTAGGGTTCAAAACACCATTTTTCAGAATCATTCGTTCAACATATCATCGTCATGTATAATTTTACATAAAACTACAATACTGTTATTTTCCAAAATTAAAGGTAACATTAATTTTTCAGGACTTTCTAGGACATCTTTTCATTTTACAACAACTTTTCATGAACTTTCCAGTAGACTTTAAAGTCCAAGGATTTCAAAGGAGTGTAGACACCCTCTTTAATCATACTTTGGGGAATACAGTCTGTTTTTTGGCTGCTTTCTACGTCATGGCATCACAGAAGTTGCCATGATCTTTTGTATAATGTTGATCATGCATAGTATTGATGTCAAATACAACTTAAGGCATACCGGTATAGTATATGCTGAGGTTTGTGATTTGTCAGGGTGTAGTATATGCTGTAGTGTATCAAATATCTCACCGCATCATCAGTATCACAGCTACTATGACGACCAGCACTAAGGCTAGTAATCCTCCAATTGCTATGGCAACATACTTCCACAAGTCTCCTGGAAATGAAATAGAATCAACCACTGGTAAATACTACTGTTCTTGGCTGGCTGTAAACTGATGTTAATACTTGTGACTTCATGGATCAAATGTTGTGTTATATGATGTTTTTTCTGCATTATGATTTCAATGGATAGTAATAGAGGTATCTCAAACATAATACACACTTTGAACAAACCTGACCATCTCAACTCCAGATATTCACTGTAATTTATGATATACTCTCCATGAATTTTAGTACAAGCGACCTAGCGGCAGATATAGCTCCACTGTTTTTATGTAGAGAATAACTATTTTTGACACATGTTGATGAAGAAGGTGGAAATCTGATAGCTCAATGCAGTAACCAGAAAAAAGTGACTAAAATAGCTGCAAAAATACACAATCGAAGATTTCATCATACTTTGAATATATCACATCGGATCATCCCTAAGAACATGTCAACCAAAGCTATCTGAGTAGTTTGTGGAGAATAAAATTTCTGTCTAAAAAATGGCAACAATTGCCCCAAAAAACGAAATTTGCAGATTTCATCATAATTTCAAAAGATCAAATTTAGTTCATCTATAGAAACCTGTATACCAAATTTCAAAGCTGTTAGACAAGTACTTTTTGAGAAATACATTTTTTAACCAAAAATGGAAAAAATTGACCCAAAACTTCAAAATTGTAGATTTCATCATAATTTCAATAAATATTATTTAGTTCATCTATAGAAAGCTATATATCAAATTTCAAAGCTATCAGATGAGTAGTTTTGGAGAAACACATTTTTTGACCAAATATGGCAAAAATTTCCCCAAAAATACAAAATTACAGATTTCATCAGAAATTCAATATATATTACTTAGTTCATCTATAAAAACCTGTATACCAAATTTCAAAACTATCAGACCAGTACTTTTAGAGAAACACATTTTTTGACCAAAAATGGCAAAAATTGCCCCAAAAATACAAAATTACAGATTTCATCAGAAATTCAATATATATTACTAAGTCATCTATGGAAACCTGTATACCAAATTTCAAACTATCAGACCAGTACTTTAGAGAAATACATTTTTTGACCGAAAATGGCAAAAATTGCCTTAAAAATGCAAATTTGCATATTTCTGCACAATTTGAACAAATCTGAAATAGATCATCCCTAGAGACATATGTACCAAATATCAAAGCTATCTGACTGGTAGTTTTGAAGAAGATTTTTAAAGATTTTTTTACCAAAAATGACAAAAATTGCCTTAAAAATACAAATATGCAAATTTCACCACGATTTGAACAAATCTGACTGAAGTCACCCTAAGTAAACTGCATACCAAATTTCAAAGCAATCGGACAAGCGGTTTCAGAGAAGATTTTTTTACCAAAAACACCAAAAAATGCCCCAAAAATACAAATATGCAAATTTCACCACGATTTGAACAAACTTAAGTGAGGTCACCCCAAGTGAGCTGCATATAAAATTTCAAAGCAATTGGACTTGCGGTTTCAGAGGAGAAGGCAATTGTTGACAGACGACGACGACGACGGAAATCAACCTATTTGATAAGCTCCGCGTCGCTGACAGCGGAGCTAAAAGTAGTGACAATGTCACCGTTCGCTCCCATACAGTTATCAAAAAAAAGCGACCTAGCGGCCGATATAGCTCCGCTGTGTTTATGTAGAGAATAACTATTTTTGACACATGTTGATGAAGAAGGTGGAAATCTTTGATAGCTCAATGCAGTGGCCAGAAAAAAGTGGCTAAAATAGCTGCAAAAATACAAAATTGAAGATTTCATCATACTTTGAATATATCACATCCGATCATCCCTAAGAACATGTCAACCAAAGCTATCTGATGAGTAGTTTTTTGGAGAATAAAATTTTCTGACCAAAAATGGCAACAATTGCCCCCAAAAATAAAATTGCAGATTTCATCATAATTTCAAAATATCACACTTAGTTATACCAAATTTCAAAGCTGTTAGACCAGTACTTTTGAGAAACGCATTTTTTGACCAAAAATGGGAAAAATTGCCCCAAAAATTCAAAATTGCAGATGTCATCATTATTTCAATAAATATCATTAAGTTCATCTATGGAAACCTGTATACCAAATTTCAAAGCTATCAGATAAGTAGTTTTGGAAATACACATTTTTTGACCAAAATGGCAAAAATTGCCCCAAAAATACAAAATTACAGATTTCATCAGAAATTCAATATATATTAAAGCTTATCTGTAGAAACCTGTATACCAAATTTCAAAGCTATCAGACCAGTACTTTTTGAGAAACACATTTTTTGACCAAATATGGCAAAAATTGCCCCAAAATTACAAAATTGCAGATTTCATCATTATTTCCATAAATATCATTTAGTTCATCTGTAGAAACCTCTATACCAAATTTCAAAGCTATCAGATGAGTAGTTTTGGAAATACACATTTTTGACCAAAAATGGCAAAAATTGCCCCAAAAATACAAAATTACAGATTTCATCAGAAATTCAATATATATTACTTAGTTCATCTATAGAAACCTGTATACCAAATTTCAAAACTATCAGACCAGTACTTTTTGAGAAATACATTTTTGACCAAAAATGGCAAAAATTGCCTTAAAAATGCAAATTTGCATATTTCTGCACAATTGAACAAATCTGAAATAGATCATCCCTAGGGACATATGTACCAAATATAAAAGCTATCTGACCAGTAGTTTTGAAGAAGAAGATTTTAAAGATTTTTTTACCAAAAATGACAAAAATTGCCTTAAAAATACAAATATGCAAATTTCACCACCATTTGAACAAATCTGATTTAAGTCACCCTAAGCAAACTGCATATCAAATTTCAAAGCATCGAACAAGCGGTTTCAGAGAAGAAGATTTTTTTTACCAAAAACACAAAAAAATGCCCCAAAAATACAAATATGCAAATATCACCATGATTTGAACAAACTGAAGTAAGGTCACCCCAAGTGAACTGCATATAAAATTTCAAAGCAATTGGACTTGTGGTTTCAGAGGAGAAGGCAATTGTTGACGGACGACGGACGCCGGACGCCGGACGACGACGGATAATCAACCTATTTGATAAGCTCCGCGTCGCTGACAGCGGAGCTAAAAACATATTTCCTGTGCTACTCACAAATGAAACGTAAATCTTAAACTTGTCAACACTGCTTGTATATTCTTCTCGACAACTGAATTTAAGTTGAGAGTAGATTTCACTGTCAAGAATAACATTCCATATTGCACATTATATAGTAAGTTTGCAAGGGCTAATACTTCGTAATCAACAAATTTTATGTTGCAAAGAAACTGTACTTATGTTCTTGAATTGAAATCGCAAAAATATTATCAAAAATTACAGCTATTTTCCCTGTAAAGACTCCTCTAAACGGAAATTACAAAGATATTATTTGAAAAATAAAGATATTTTCCCTGTTGAGATTCCTTTAAGCAGTACAAAACTACCAAACATGTAAACAGTGCACAATGATGAGCTGTTTTTCAATCTTGTTTAGTATGATAGTCTTCACTGTTTGAACAATAGGGGGTTCTGTATCCACTCATGTTATTTTGTGCTCTGTATTTCAGTTTCACTGAAAATGTTTCACTGACAATAATGACAGATTTTGATGTCACCTGGGACGAGAATGCCAGATACTATGACCCTCAATAGCCTTGATAATACCATTTTATGATAAACAGCTAATAACAATGTGGAGACACCATGCAGACACCCAGCAATCTCAAATGATTTTAATGAATTTGATTTGATATTTCAGATTTATAAACATTACAAGGAAGTTAACTTTACAATTCTCAAAATAAATCTCCAAACATCTGGAGCAATCAGTGCCATTATCTAACGGTAGCATTACTGTCAACTTCTTTTCAATACAACGATGAATGTTGGTTATTTTTTTAATTTCACAAGTAGAAGGCATTATGAAACACATTTACTGACCGTTTTTATTGACTTGCATTTTGGAAGAATCCTTATCAAGGAGAGACTCAACCACGTCTGTTGTTACATCTTCATCTTGGTTTATTTTAAGACATGGTCCGATCCCTATAAAGCAATGATAAAACACATGTCAGGAAACTTTATTCATACATCAAGTACGGTAATTGCTACCACAATAACATATTATGCTATCATGTTTTATGTGTAGACCTTAGATACATGTACAACTGTACTGGTACAGTGGAACACTCCAAGATCTGAAATTGCTGATTTTCATTTTCCCAGAAATGTCTACTGACTCAGTGCAGTTTTGGATAATTTGTCAATATTTGCAATAGTCAAATTTAAATAGTATGTGTAAAAAGATTTTGCTTTCGTCTGTATCACAAAGATTTGATCAGCACTCTATCTAGTACATTTTTCACAACTTCATCAAAGTATCTGTTAGCTAAAAAGCAACATTTGTTGAAAACAAAAAAAATATGAAAAACAGATTTGATGAGCTCAGAGTAATATGAATTTTTCTTTCTAATTGAGCATTGTATGCTTACTGGGAAATCAGTGAAGTATTAACTATGCATACATTACCTCAAAATAAGATCTTAAATAGTAAAAATTTTTTGGAAAGGTCCTTTTTTATGACTATGACAAAATCAGTGTTTCCTCAACAAATCAAAATAGTATTATGATATAAATCAATATCAAGACTCAAAAGAATTTTACATGAATTCATCTTGTTGTCCAGCATACTCCTGTATTCAGTTAGCACAAGTGATGCAATCTACCTACATGCACGTACAGATGTGCGTGATTCAACTAAACCATGGCTGTAGGTTTTGTTGACTTCAGTAATCAAATTGACTTCACGTACATGAAAACACTATAATTGCAAAAGACAAGGTGCCGTCTGAGAATAGTCTGAAGACACTGAACACAAAATGAAAGAATTCGCGGCTCAAACAATCTCTAATTACCATTGTATAGCACATATCCATCTTCACAAACACACTTGTCAGTAGTTGTATCACAGTGACTATGCTCAAACACACAGTGATGATCAGACTTGCAGCCAGAGTTCGGAAAACATTGCCCACCATTGCCTGGAAACAGACATGGAAATACTGTCAACACTATAATCTGTGTATCCAACACACAAATTTGTCTTGTAATGCAATGTGAAGAAGTGAACTAGATTTGTTTGTAGCAGTGCACTTCTTAAGTGAGTCAATTACCTGACGCCTACGGTATAAATTCTCTATGGCATCTTGTTGTCAAAAGACAACGCCCACCAGTTCTTCCAATATAATTCTACAAAACTTTTGAAGACACAAATAAATACACCAACATCTTTCAATAGTTTTGTTTTACAATAAAAAACAAGGAAATTCAGAAATATCTGTAGTTGTTATTGTTTTTAATGTGTTGTTTTACCTGAATAAAAAAAATCATTCATTCTTTCACGCATCTATTAAAAATACATACTCATCATTCCATCTTGACACTGACACTGTCCATCGCGGCATTCAGAGAATGGATCTACACATGGCGGATGACATTCTGAATTTGATGCTGGTTTGAGTTCATTGACACAACCACCGATGACATTGACATTCAAACCTGGAGAGACAGAGAAACAAGAACATTCTTAATCTTGGAAGATTTAATTTCAACCCATCAAAATGAATGATTTGACTGGTATAACCATGAAAAAGACGAAAGGATCAAATCTAATATTGTTGACTTGCTGATTTGGCCATCTTAGAAAACACACAATAAAGCATGTGATAAAGCTATTAGAGTCAGGGATTAGATTTATGATCAAGTTTAAAATGCCAGAGTATATCTGACATCAAAGGAAGCCTTTGAAAAACATGATGATGTCACAGATGCTGAGAGATGCTGACAAAAGATAGCTGTCAGATAAAAAAATGTAATACATGGTGTAGTTTGAGTTATGAGGGCGTTGACTTTGATGAAAACAGTTTTCCTTTGAAAAGGGTCAAAATACTCTGTCATGGAATCTTGATTCAAATCAGGAGATTACGTTTTCAAAAGGAGAGAGGACTGGGAAAAATCTTGGAACTGAGTTTATTTTATCCTATATTAAAAGATGCTACTCCATATTCAATTGACATTACACATGATGCATGTGATTGAGGACCAATATTATAGTGTTGAGTAAATTAAGAAATATATACAATGCTTGTTTATAACTGAAGTTGATATCTTGTTGATAACTATGGCTATGAACTTGAAAAGTCACAGGTTTATGAGGCTTATAATAATGATGACAGTGACGAATACAAGAATTAATACTGCAAAAGTTATGCACAAAAAGTTATTCAATCTTTGAGTAAAACATCATTAACTTTCAGTAATTGTGTGGCTTTGGCTTGAAAGTTAAAATATAATCCCTATAGTCTATGTTTCTCGGCTTAAGAGTTCAGTGGTTATTGGCCATTTCATAATTGCCAACACTCAAGCTAACTACAAGTAAATATGTGAGTTCATCTTAAAACGTTAAAGGACAAAATCGGACGTTTTCATAAATTTTGTTTGACGCAAGATACTACTTATATTGTTTGACATGTTGAAAGATACTGAATGAATGGGTGACCATGCATATATTCGACCCTGATTTTAGACAAATTGAATGAAAAGAATTAATGGTCATGACCATTAATTCATTTTCACCATGGTTTCATGTATCGTGTCCAAAACCGAGGTCGAATATATGCATAGTCACCCATTCATTCAGTATCTTTCAACATGTCAAACATTATAAGTAGTAGCTCGTATCAAACAAAATTTATGAAAAATGGCTGGCTTTGTCCCTTTCAAGCTTTAAACATTGCTGAGATATATGCATTCCGAAGGAGAGGTCAAAGTACCATCACTGTTGTATGGAAAGAGAAGCTATGCTTGTTGAAATAAAGGCACAACGCCTGTGACTTCAATCTGCACTGTGAGCAAATTGTAATGTACTCCCGCGTATTACTTTTTCAACAAACTTGTGGCAACCGCATGAATGTGTAATAAACAAGCACTGACATATTTAGGTCAAAGATCAATTTTGTTCTCACATCTCTGCAGAGCTATCAATAGTGGTGAAAAATCTCCTCTTTCATTGCAAAATAATGTTAATGTTGTTCAATGCATCTTCAACAGTACTTCTAACAGAGTTTGCCCTGAGGTGAATCTAAATGCAATCTCAGATGACACTGCGGATGTTACACGGCATTGGATGACTTCTGAAAAGCTGATTACATTCAGCAATCTGTCATGCAGTGCTGTTAACAGCTTTCTGACCTTGCCTTGTCAAGCAGTCTAAATCCATTTACAGATTCTGGAGTAAGATTTCACGTCAGTCAAGGTCAAAAATAACATACACTGAACATAGCTGTTGTAAAGGTCTTATTCAATGTACATGAAAGTATGTAATTCCTGAATATCTATGAATGATTGCCAGTTATAAATTTAATTATAGATCCTGCTATCAAAAATCATCCTTGATTAATGGCTGATCATCTGTGATGTGCAACAGTCATGCCCTTTTGTATGGTTTTAGTAACCTTGCGCAATTGATATACGAAAAGCATTTCATCCTAATCAAACAGCAGTCCATATGATAAACTACACTTGTTATCTCATTACAACCTGATATCAGACTGATATTTGATGTGTGAAGGTTAGCAAAGGAAGGGAAACTAGCATCTAAGCAGTAATATGATTTACGACGAGTATGGTAGCTGCCTGTTTTACATAGAGTTGATTATTTTGATACTAAATCTGATTACTTTGTACATTTTATATCAATACCTTGATATGATGGCACCACTGTTGCCATGGTAACACATCAATACATGGAAAAGGTGTTGATTTCGTATTAAGAATACAACAGCAAGATGGTAAAAATACAACTGAATTACATTAATTCCTATTTATTCCCATGCTACATGTGAGAGAGGCAACAAAGGACTAAATCTCACAACACACAGCGAGCAGCCTGTTTTCCTTCATAATCTATGGTGCTCATGCATTGTATAATAAAGAATTATTTCCATTAGTCATCGGGGAAACCTCTGAGTAACACTTATCAGCTCACATTCCTTTCTTATTGTCAAACATCCTATGAACTCATCAGTACTAGTGTTTCCTCTTAAACTTTACATACTGACAAACAACTTCCTATCAAGGGGTTCCTAATACAAATGATACATGTATACGTCATGAACATTTTATGCACACACACGTATGTATGAAACTTTTATTACGATAAATAGAAATTTAGTAAAATGGTTCGTTAGAATTAGATGAACTTTATTAGAATTCGGTGAGTTCAACCATGTATAAAATTTGGCTGAGATGAAGAGTGCTGTTGACTTATATTACCTACATTACTTGGAAAATAATGAAAAAGTTTGCGGCAGAAATGAGAATTTCACGATAGTATAGTAGCATTCTGGCTGATCGTTACCATCAGAAGAGTGACTGATGGGTTTCTGACAACTCAGCTACAATGTAACTGGTGTGATTTCGACATGATGTGTCAGACAAGGCAACATTTCTATCTGTTTTGTGTATTGTGTTCTTGATATGGTGAACATCATCTTTGATGTCGTTATATGCGCTGTACAACAAATGTTGGTTTTCTACCTGCTTGAACTATAAGGGGCCGTGGATAATTAAAACATGCCCATGGCAAACATAACTTCCGTGTTTAGGGAGGGAGGGGGTTTGGCTGTATTTCGATTACTGTGTCCAAAAATCGCACTACATGTTTTCATATCAACATCTTGCTCTATGTTTTACTGTATCGCAAAATATCGTGCTATACTGTTTGGTGAGTACCAGGCCAGTGCGCCACGGTCCTGCACTACACCATTCTCTTGACATACATGTACATGTGGTTCAGTCATAGTGTAAAACAACGAAACAATTTTGGATACATTGCGTTGTTGTCGCGATGGTGCTGAACAAAGATTGATTTTAAGGGGGGTATGCCAGTGGTGGTGGGAGCGTATGTGTGATGTGTGATTTAGTCGAGTATTTCTGTCTGTTGCTTCTCACTAGGTGACTGGATGCTGTATGTTGTGGGTTTGAACCCGACTGAAAACACCGTATATTCATACCCACTATCTGTAATATGAATATGGCTGCAGTGGGTAGTGGGATAGTGGTTGGATTTTTGTAACTCCAACCTTTTGTTTGGGGTGAGGCCAAATGCACTTAGTTTCTTTTACCGTGCACATGCTTTAATTATCCACGGCTCCTAAGACTCATTTAATTTGTTACATTAGATTGACTTTTAATCATGCATTTTTGCAGGCATTGTTCCAGCAATGCTTCGTAATGCTCTGAGACATCAGTGGGTGAAGATAGTTTTGATTGACACATTTTTATGGAGAAAAACAGAATTTAAAGATTAACTCTGAGGTTTGACGTGTATCTGCATTGAATTGCAACATTAATTAGTATTTACTTTTACAAGGGCACATATGGTGGGAATCTGCTTAGAAGAAGGGCTGTGAACAGTGCTTTGAAAGACGGTGTTCAGAAAATATTTACTTTACAGTGTAGAATTCTCTATTATGAACATGACATTGAACTTACTGTGTATTTGGCAAAGATTGGTCACTGCACAGATGTATGATTTAATGTATGCAAATGAACTGCTATGATACTTACGTTCTATCTGACACCACACATCCCTTGTTCCATCATGGTTATTCCAATCTCCTACCTGCCATTCAAATCTAGCACACACAGCTTCCGGCGCAGGGCAGGGCCTAGTGGGTGGTAAAAACATTGACATTTTCAAATGTACTGGTATGCACGATTCCAATATACATGGATATATATCAAAATTAAAGTTTTTCTCATCCATGTGTGTTCATAAAATACCCATGATCTATACTTGTTTAATAACACACATACATCATGGTATCCTATGCATACACGTCCCCGTAAAACTGTAATAGTGAAAATCACAAACATTCAGTAAAATGGTTGGTTTGTATATAGATGAACTTTATTAGAATTTGATGCGGTTACACAATGTGTACATTTGGTTTCAGTACATTTTCCTGAAATACAAAGTATTATTTTGAAGTATACTTTGTGTGTATGTGTACATATATATATATATATATATATACACACATACATACACACACATACTCAACTGTAAACTACAGTTCTGCAGATAGTCTACAGTTTTTTGCTTTTGCGTCTGTATGAATTTAATGAGTGTTGTGTGAACAATACCAACTCAATAAACAAAAACATGATTGTAAATGCATTTATCATATGTGTATATATATGCAATTATATATACATATATGATATGATATATCATATGATGCATGTATATCATTATTTTGATATATACCGGTATATGTTCACACACATATACACACATACACACATGCATTGTTGACAAATTGAA
Source organism: Ptychodera flava (assembly GCF_041260155.1). Taxonomy (NCBI): domain Eukaryota; kingdom Metazoa; phylum Hemichordata; class Enteropneusta; family Ptychoderidae; genus Ptychodera; species Ptychodera flava. Next base: position 9,085,576 of record NC_091936.1, read on the forward strand.
ATAGGCATTTTGATTTTTAAAATAAGACACTGTGTAAAGTACAACAAAGAACACACCAGTGAAAGAATACAATATATCAAAAGTTTCATGACACTGAGAAAGTACACACGATAACTCAATACTGAGTAAGCAATTAGGGAGACATATTCATGATAAATGTAAGTAGTGATGGCCTAGAGACATATCTGAGAAGGAAACACATTTTAAATACAGTGAAGTCTACGTAGCAATGTCAGTCTTCTTACAAGATACAGAGACAGAACCTGTGGCTATTTCAGTATCAATCTTTGCAGCTACCCTTTGCGTGTAAATCATCACGTCAACAATTCAGACCTTTTCTCAAGATGATGACCTTGTAACCTCACAATGGAGCTTTGAAACTCACACAGAGTAAGATTAGAAATGTACTTTTGATTGAAAGGGACAGTTAATTCACTGTTCATAGTAGTTGTTTTGTTTGATAAAAATATTGTCAGGGATACTCACAGGCATTAATAGCTGTGCTTGCTACATGTACGGTAGAGAGAGCAGTGAAGTGAACTATAGCTTTCCCTTGGGCAGGGAATGAATTTACGCGTGCTTCAGCTCCTGCATGTGTTCATATGGCAGCTCCCAGACCCTGGCTTTGAGCTTTGAGCAACATACTGTGAGCTAGGCCAGTGATCCATGACACAAGTCATGACGGTGGGTGTATATATTTTGTCCAACAATAAATATATTGATGCATTTTAATTTATTTTCTGATACTAAAGTGATCTTGCTAGCTTTACAACTTTATCGATTGCAAATCTTGATCAAAGTAAAAAATATTGAGGGTGTTGGCTGTGACATTTGATGACATACACACAATCACTGGCAATCATGCACTTCATCTTTACATATTATGAACAGCACCTAAACCAAGGCAATTTCTAACATGCAGTGGACTGGGTACTTTTTTGGGTTTACTCCAAAACTTCTTATAAGGTTATTTTTCCAAATAAATAACATCCAACTTTGAATGGGATAACCGTTATACAATGCTGAAAATGTGTGAATTAGACGGTATATTTCAAGTCCACAATACTTTATTTCAGCGTATAAACCACTCAACGTTGCTGCAGTCAACTTACTTGACTTCCAGAAGGCTTTCAGGACATGGCTTGCCACCTTCTGATTGTCTCTGAGTTATGTAACGACTTCTTACTTTCCAACCATTCTCATCAGAGTCACAAGTTATAAAACACGGACTATAGTCACTCCATTCTGAAACCTAGAAGGAAGAAATCATCGTAAAAATCAACGGATCATTCACAAATAAAACAGTAAAATGTTGGAGCTTGTTTTCTGAAGTGATAACACAAACAGAGAAGTTTCACATGTCAGTATACAAGGTGATGTCTACAGTTTGCATCACACAAATGTGAATATTGACAAAAATATTAACAGCTTTCTTAAAAAAAAATGCAGTTGAAATATTCTCAGCACTGATGCTTATGAACAAAACATCAACTATATAAAACATATGCTGCAGTACAAAGAGGCAAAAGAAACTAATATTGGAAATCCAACACACTGTATTACACATTTCTTCCCTGAGAATTCCTAGTTTTCACCTGTGAGGGCAGTATAACAGTTACACAATTTGTATTTAAGACAAACTTTACAGATTGATACAGAACGTCAAATAAAATAAACCTACTACTATTTTCACAAAGGTTTATCATACTGGCACAGCTTTCTTTGTTCTAAATCATGACTTTTTGTCAGGAATAGAGAATGACTAAAATGGTAGCACTGATGCTGATAAAAATATTGTTTGACAATTTGCTGATATGCTGCAAATGAAATGGACAAGCACTAGCTTACAGATTGACTAATCCTTAGAATGAACTGCAGTGAATCCTACTGTAGGTGTGATGGTGTGAGTCAGTGTGTCTTTACAGTATATCTATTTATTTATGTGTGTTTGTGAGTGTAGATGATTACCTGACAATCCCCTGGACACGCACTTCCACATGGTATTGTAGTCTCAAGATCAAGGTCTGTTTTGTTCAAACTTGATGTTATCTTCTGTAACTCAGTTAAATTGCCATAATGTTCACCTGCAAAGTATAGATTCACAGTATAATTTCACAGCTACATCTACTTCATTGTTATATACATCTCAAGCAGAAATTTGAAATGGACCAGTAAAAACAAAACCATGTGTACAAACTCGCACAGCAATATGTGTATTTCCATGTGCATTTGTACATGTAGCCTTGTTTGTACAACCATCATATGGGGTAGTTATATTGAGACTGTAGGACACATTGCATCCTTTTTAATCCCGAATCAAATCATTGAAACATCGGATGATGCAGATTAACATTACCTGTCTACGGATATCATTTGCAGGAATGCAGTTGTACACAAAGATGATACGTTTCTTCTTTGTAGAGATAAAACCAATTTGCTTTCACCAAGATTTCAATTACAAGACCAGAATACTGAGATTGCAGTGCTCAGATATACTGTAAATTGTGTTTCCTCATCCCAGGGGGTACTCTTCTGTCTAGTTAGGCGCATTAATACATGTACATGTATGTAGGTGAAAAATGGCGGACAAAACTAGGCAGAGTGTGGAATAATTAACTTGTATGACATCAGCACTTTGTTAATAGATGTACAATGTACAGTACCTTGTAAGATACACAGGACATCATCCACTGTGTGTCCATCACTTCTTCTGCACTCCACTGTTCTTGTTTTTTCCCCGAATCCACACCCTTTGCTGTCAATGCTGCAACGTGACCACTCACTTCTGTACCACTCATAGCTGTAGCATGGTTTTACATTGCATGGTGTTCTCTGTATACGTGTATGGAAGGAAATATCATATCTGTGTCATACAGACTGAAAATGATGTACAATGTACATACTGTAGCAATATATTCTCATGACTCAGAGGGATTTTTTTATGCGGTATCAGTCAAGATGAATTCTGTAAATGTAAAACACGCCATTGAGCAATATTGCAATTCAAAATTTTCCTAGGAAGATGTTTCTACGACTGATTTAGTCTACAACTCTTTAACTGAGGCAACTCTGTTCTATTTCTGTTTGTAGATCTCATTCCTATAATGGTAGAGATGTACTTGGCTCGTCATGTCATGTCAGTCAAACTGTTTTGAAAACAAAAGGTCAATAAACTCTAGGTCACTTAAAATTCAGGGACCTTCAAGAACTTTTTCAGGGACTTTTTTGAGAGCCAAAATACAATTTTCAGAAATCATATTTCCACTACATCATTTTAACAAATATCATAACTGATCATTTTGTGATTTTCAACAATTTTTGGTGGCTTATCAATTTTTTCAGACTATCCAAGACTCAATTTCTTTTTGCAAGGATTTTTCAAAGACTTTTTAGGAAGCTTTAAATTTTCAGGACTTTCCAGGAGTGTAAAACTCCAGGGAAAGTTAGATAAGCCTATGTCATGGATACAATATGGAATTTGATTTCTCAGTCTCACAAGAACATTGTCAATTCATGACTTATTGATGACATCAATGACAAATTCAAGTAAGCAACATGTCTCCTAACTGAAAAAATCATGGAAAACATTCATAAACTGAAGATTTTGCAAATTTGTCCTTGCCATTTTGCTGTCATAATGTGACATCCACGCATACACATTACAATACTGTATCCTGGAAGTACTAGACAGCATAGGGTTGATTACATTAGAATAAATGGTGGTCTTTGTGTGATCACATTACATTTGCAGATCTACCAACCTGTGTTAGTTCATGCTGACAGGGTCTTCCATACTGTCTAGATGGATTGTCGACAGTTCTTGATCTAGATTTATGGCCATCCATTCCACACATGTGACTGCACATGGACCAATCAGAATAGTCACTGAGAATACAGTCCTCTGAACACAGTACATCACATGTTGCTATGGACAGAGTCACGTCAAAGTCTTTGCAGTTGCTAGGTGACACAACCACTCCATCAGATCTGACACAGTTGACTGGTCTCTGTTTATATCCTGTAAAAAGTAAAAAAACAAACATTATGTGACTTTTATAACCTCTAAAAGCTTAACTTTGTACTGGATAAAAATGTGCTGTAATTTCTAAAAATAAAGAGAGACTACTGTTATTTTAGCAGAAAGAGTTATCAATTTATTATTAAAAGATGAAATGAATGATTATTATATACATGGTCCAAATACTCCAAGGAACTTGAAGTTCAAGGACTTTTTTAGCAATTTTCAAGAATTTTTTTGGTCCAAAATACCATTTCCATATATCATTTTTACAATATGCCATTGATATGCATATCTGTTTACGGCAACATTCAAGAAATGGCACTCACAATACATTGCAGTTAGTGCCACCATTATGTGCTACAGTGCTTTGTTTATGGCAGGTATGACATCATCAGTTTGTGGCAATATCAGTTATTGGATGTTGCCCATTTTACATGTTATTTTTATGATATGGCTACTGATCATCTCATTTTTTTAAACTGCTGGTGGATAACAATTTTCAACGACTTTCCAGAATTCATGCTCATTTTGGGGGACTTTTCCAGGACTTTCAAAGAGGATTTAATAAATATAAAATGGGACAAGATGCTGGTGACAATAATGATGGTCAGAAGGACAATGTGACATAATGTAAGCTGACAATGACAAACACAATGACAACTGTGACATTAATTTCATAATTTGAAATGAAAAAATTAAATCAAAATGATATGGTGAGGTTTATAAATTTAATAATGTTAAACTCACATAAGAAAATTACAAGGGAGTTAAAATTTGTAATGGCAAACTGGACAGAGAAATTTCTGAACAAGACAATGACATAGAAATTCATCAAGCCGTTGTAAATGTATTGCAGTAAAAAGATACCGGATTGTGAAAGCATTTTGCCAGTGTCCTGACAGACTAATGAAATGATTGGAATCTACAGTAAAAATTTCTGTTGATCCTTCATAATGTGACTGCAATAACATATTTTGGTATCAATTACAAGCTTACAGGCTTTAAAAACACTCCTTTTTCAAAAAACCGAAAGTTGGAAGCTAATTATTTTTTTTTTTAATTTTTTTTTTTTGGGGGGGGGGAGGTGTTAGGTACTGTTATGGGCCTGTAGTGGATGCCTGGTAACACTTTGCCCTTCTAGACTGCTACTAGGCCTGGACGCTCCCACTGTGGCGGTATGTGAGCTTTAAATCTTGGCTCACTTCACAGAATGTTGTAAATACAAATTGTTTACTGGTACATGAATGTTATATACATTTAGAGTAAAGTGTATGTAGTGACTGAACAAATGTTAGGCTATGTGAAATGTAAATCATTACAGGTACAGCCAGTGTATTTACCTTGACCACAGTCACCTGAGGTAGGTTTACAGTCAGTCCATTCTCCAAGCTCTGTCGTATAAATCAATGGAACACACGGTTCTCTGTTACACTGTACAAAGTCTACCTCCTCACCGCACTGTTTACCATCTGCAGACGGCAGACGGATGATTTCCCTGCTCCGTGTTTTGATGCCGCCAATTGGACAAGGTTCACTGCAGTCACTGAATTCTGACCATGAACTCATCACACAGTCACCTACAAGTCAACAGAAAATGATACATTTTAAGAAAAGTAGCAACATCGAAGCTAACTCACATCTAAATCTGTTTCAATGCTTCAATACCAAGCATCTGCATCGTAATGATTTTTTTTCTCATCATTCAACTTTATTCTCACAGCTTCTCAATTATGACTAATTAGCTACATGTACATAAGCAGTGTCAGTGTTGACTTGTCAATTCTATACTGATCTACAAGCCACATTAAAATACTGGACGAATTCAGATCCTTACTTTCATTTTTACAGTAATCCATCAGAATTGCTTTACTTTATTACACAATAGCTGCCCTACACAATATACTGGTGAACACAGAAGAATCAGTTTGTCACATTATGTAGCTTTTGTTTTCAATGAATACTTATATTTAATATTTAACATTTCATTTCTCTTCATTGATTCATCCACAAATGGGTTCTCATGCATTGAATATATACATGTAACGTGTAAGTATAGATTTAAGTTGTGTATTGGTAGCCATATTCTTGGTTGAATCCAAAAATATTATATGTACCTTTACACCAAAATTACAATTCCAAGCAGACACTCTCAAAAAGCATAATAACATGCAATAACATCAGTTAATCATTGAAATATGGTATAAAATTGGAGTTATATTCCTTCAATAAATATTCTCACACACTTGTATCATTTGTGTTACTTGTGATAAGTACATGCAACTATGTAAACGTTGTGGCAAAATTGTTGGTTGACGAGTATGTACAGGGACCAGATCAATAAGTGTAGCATGCTACATATGGATATTGGCAAGGCCATGGTTTGCTAGTTGTGTTTTCACATTTAATGAACATACATGTTAGGGTGCCTAAATATCTTAAAAATTTAAGCAATACATACAGGAGTTTACAGAAAGTGGCAAGTTATCGAGATTTGTTGTGGTGGTAAAAGTGGATAAAAGTCTCTAAAAAGTTTGCAATAAAGTGACTGATTTTCTCACTGGATGAGGGGCAGACCAAACAGTGAGGGGCAGAATATACCATATGTGAATGCAATTTTGAATTGATAAGATGGACACAACTTGAAACACATGTGGAGAGAAACAATGAGAGACCAAATTTTTACCTGGACATGGTAATTCACATGTTCTAGAAGTTTCAGGTTTTGGTCTGACACGCTGACATTGGTCTTCATGTGAGTGTCCTGCTGGACAGGTGACAGCTCTGGTCTGAGTCCCTACACCACAACTCACATTGTTTTGTAACACACATACACTCCACTGAAATAGAAAGTGGATAATAATTGGACTTCATACAGATATTCTTGACTGCGTAACATGATATGATAATTTCAAAAAGCACCAATAGGATATTGAAATGTATACATAATACCTGTTGATGGGAAATATTAGCTATTTTATGATTATATCATACCAGTACATTGATGGTGCAAATGCAGCGACCTGATTGGTCAAGACGCAAAAGAGCAGTGGTATATTGGCAATATACCACGACTGGCATACGCGCGAGCTCTCAGCTTGAGCAAAACTCCATTTATGACGTTCCAAGCCAGAATTTCAATATACTGATATGATATAATAGCAATAAATCACACCCAGCAATGGTATACCACTCGATTTTGACCAATTCATGACATATATGTGACAACTGTCTCTGATATTTCCATTGTACAAGTTCACTGTTTGGATCTTTGCAACAAACTGAAATCCTTACACTCAAAGGCACTGAGTACTGAAATTCAAGATTTTTCTTTTAATTTCTAAGAAATTTTTCATGTGTATTTGGGATAGGAGAAGAAAAAAGATTTCCCAGGGGTGATTGTGTGGTCAATATGGACATAATCATGCCACAATTTGCAAGAATTTTTGGAAACTGGTTGAAAATTAAAAGAAAACAGGACAACGCGATGAGAAAATCACTCTACATTTGACTATCCTACAGCCATGTACCAGGGTAAACCTGATGGTCCAGTATCTTTGTCTTGTGGTAATCAATATTTGTTCTCTATCTCAATTAGCATTTAGTGTTCCTTTGTTACCAAGACTGGTGAAACTCAAAATTCTCTGATCCAGGTTAAAAATGTGATCCAGGTCCTAGGGACTGGGAACCAAAATTTTGCTTACTCCTGAATGCCTTTGATTAGTTCAAGCATGAAAGAACGAGCCCTTCTCGGTAAAACACTGACCAACTGAAGTTAAACTCTCACCTCAGAAACCTGCCATTCAAATATTTCACAGGAGTTTTCTAAACACACACTTGTTTCTACAACAGGAGGGCAAATACGTCCTCCATTCCTGGACTGCATCAGTATAGTTCTGGATCTTTGTTTGATTCCTGAGGGAAATACAAAATATAAATTATTGTTGTTGAAGCAATTGCAAACATGTACAATCAATATCACTTATGGCGTTATCGCTGGAATTTCAACATTTTCGCTAATCTGGATGAACTGATCAACAGTTTAATCCTTCAAACTCTTGGCAGGCTTCTGCTATGATATTTCAACAAAAATTATTCTTGGTTATTCACAATATTAAAGTGAAATCACAGAGAATGATCATTGTTATACACATTACTTTACGAAAGTAAGAAATGTGTAGTACACGGTTATTGAAACTGGGAAAGGTAACCGTTGCTGTTTTACACTATTGCTTGTGAATGGATAAACAATTTAACAGTCATTCTCAAAAATATCTTTGCCACAAAAACTACCCTTTTAAACATCTCTTGCTTATTTCTTTATGATTACAGGAATTTACCAAAATAATGATAAACTTGCAACCACAAGGAAAATGTTCTTTATCAACACATCTGCTGAAAACACTTCCATGAACAGAATAAAACATGCAGAATCTCACCAGGACCACAGACATGTGAACAATTGGACCACTGGGACCACTTGGAAACTTGACAATCTTCAGGGCATTCTATGACACATGGTCTGTGTACGTCAGGCATCAGAGATACACTATCACAGTGTTCTCTGCCAACGTGATGGCCATCGTTGCGAAGACACAGAACACTTCGACGTTGTACTCCAGTACCACAGATGTCATTGACAGGTACACCTATGAAAGTGGGAGATAAAAACTTTGTCTTTCACTCCTGACTGCTGGTAAAATTACATGTCAATTGTACTTGTTGACTATGCATGTTGTTAAAGTTCCAGAATTTCTATACCAGAGGTGGTATTTTTCCGTTGTGTATTATCATAGATGTTAAAGGTGTGATGTTTCACATTTATCAGCGCATAGCAAAATCATGTTACATGTACTTGAAACTTTTCACCCCTTCCATATTGAACACTGGTCAAACCCTATTGTTTACTTCAGCTAAAACCTGCAAAGACAAAAGAGGTAAGGCAGCAATGTTGCGAAGCATTTGTCACAAAGTACGCATGTCAATAAGGATGACTTTTATGATAATATTTTGCCATTTACGTAAGTTGCAAAGGACCACACATCTGGTATAGTCGTAAATATGTGTACATATCATTTTTAGGAGGGAGAAATTAGCCTATGGGAAATACAAATCAATTACCTTGTCCCAGTGTACTTGTAAATTGTTATTATCTAATGAGATCACAAATCAACACAATAATACAAGCTATTGTTGGCAATCTCACCTGGGTTTTCATCTGCTGTGTGTAAGATACAACTCATCCATTGTCCAACATCCCACTGATATGATGGACAGGGGTCTGTATGGCAGCTGACTATCTCTTGCAGATCATCATCTGTGACATGAGGGCACTGTTGTCTCAGGTTATTGGTTGGTCCTGAAATTGATTGAATGAATCAATTTTAGATTTTGAAAGGAAAAGCAATTCATTAAACTTATTGAGGTGTTATTAGTAACAAAGTGTGGCATTGAGAATGCCCAATTACCAAGATAAGCAGAGTCTCTCAATGTTAGACAGGTATGCATGGCTCTTTGCATCGGAACAACACGGTGTAATATTTCAATCATGATAGTGAGCAGTAAAAATAGACAGCTGCACCCAGGAGCTCAATCTTCAGCATTTTAATATAATTTTCAAAACAATTCTTGTCCATACTCACCATTGATAACAATGGATTTGGGTGAAACCATTGTGGTGAAAGGGTAAAAGCCACACTGACCTGTTGTTGCGATGTGTCTGTATCTCTTCATGACACCGGGTGTGTCTCCACACGTCTGAGAGCACGGAGTGAAAACAGACCACTCGGAGAGGATGCAGTCGCCTGCACATGGCACATGACATGAACGGTATGATGGCGGTCTTGCTGCCAACAATTTTTGAGACAAACACCTGTACGGGGAAAAATGAGACAAAAATTTGTCAAAGTTTTCTCGAAGGGAATATAAATATTGACAATAAATTCAAAATGTTTGCCTTTTGAGTTTAGGATATATAATTTGCAAATAATTTGCAAATTCAAAGAAAAGTCACAACAATATGTTATGTTTTTTTTGTTTTATTATTGTTCATACCAACTACTTAATCTTGTTTGGGGCATACATTTTGCCCATTGAAGATAAAGCGATGAAAGACATTTACACTGATTAATAACTCAGGTTATCGAATAATTCCATTCAAAGATGACTATTTATGTACCATTGTCATGTATCTTACAAATATCAATATTGTGTAATTATCAAAAATTGATAGTCAATCATTCTGTTGAAAGTACACCTTTATAAAAAGACAAAGCTAAGGCTTTTCTATCAATTCAATAAAATGGAAAAGGATGGCCCTGTTGGCCAATATTGAATATAAAATCCCAACTGGCAGGGAGTGGTAGTGCACGGCATTTACTGAAGTACCTGGCAATCTAAGGATGACCTTGAATATGAGAATACATGTAGGTCTGAAACTGTCACTCACATACAAGACAAGTATATTATGTTGATGATGATCTAAATACAAACTTTAACTCGAAATTAGATTTGAACTGGGTAAAGTGATTACAAAAAGCAATTACATGTACTTGATTTTTAATGAAGCAAATAAGATCTTGTCTTCCGCTCGGAGTGATTAAAAATTATTCCCGACATATTCAATGTATTTAGCAAGTGAGAGTGGTTGATAACATACCAGGGTCATCTCTCATACCATCACTGCGTTGACAGAATACATCTCTGGTCTGATATCCACGTCCACATTCTTCAACAAGAACAGTACATTCACTCCATGAAGTCTCTTGCCAGTGATAGGTATAACACGGAGGTAAGTCCTTACACTTGCTTCTCTTGGTAATGACACCTGTAAACAAAAAGAAAAACTCACATTTATATCCTTTTGACATTGCTACTGATTTCTGATATGGATACTTGCAAAGATTAGCAACACCTTGACCGAGTGTAGGTCACAGCCAATGAGAAAGTATTGACCTGACCATTATGCAAGCTCTGACGCTGAGATATTTTCTTATCACAATAGAATTGATCAATGATACACATACACAGAAATGTGTATTTGAAAGACAACATTTTGAGAAACTGCATACTCTTGATATGATAAGTGAGACAATACCCAGCACTAGTTCTTCGAGCAGCTATGGAACTTTGAGGGTGCTGTGCAAAACAAAGTCCTGAAAGGTTCCTCATGACACAATGCATTAAACCTGGAATTCAAATGAATGATGGTACAAACAAAACTGCAGGCACAAATGCGCACAGAAATGTGTGTATTTCCATACAATTTTGTACATGTGGGTTTGTTTGTACTCCAATCACGAGATCTCTTGGGTGTTTTTAGTGTATACAACGTGTATATATAATATATATATATATATATATATATACATATAATATTTATCACATGCACAAGCCAAGTTTGTCGTCTCCGAACAAAAAATACGGGATTTATTCTCTGGTCGTTCTACGTCACGACAACCCGCGTCTATGTCATCATTTTGGTGCGTCGGACCTTTTTTTTTGTCGATCTTCGGTGTGCTCGTAAATATGTAAACAAACAACATGGCGGCCGATGTTTCTCCCACGATCAAAAGTCATGTAATGAAATCGATATTTTCACAGACTACGACATTACTAATCCGAACAATGTAAACACAAGAGTGTACCGCCTGTATATTCCGAAGGAATTACGTGAATAATTTGCGGAAACAACGAACTCGAAGCTGGTCGCGTATACCGTGGGTTCCGTACGCATTGCAAACAGGGTCAGGCGCGACGTTTACAGTGTTCGCGCCGTCGAGATTCAGTCGATATTTGTTCCCGAAAAATAGCGTATCTTCGTCTGTGATAAATTTCTAGGACTATGCTATCTTTGAAATAGAGTATAACTTTGCGGAAGGTAGCCTACGTGTAGACCGAGAGCTGTCATTTGCTCCACACACGAACGAACGTGAGCGCTAATGCACACGACGGACGACTGGAAATGATTGACAACTTGTGCACGGCGTACTGATATTATTCCTAAAGTAGTTCAAAAGTTTAAACGCGGAATCGTCATGGAAAACTTATTTTATTTTGCAAAAAATAACGAATTCTTGGCTTGTGCATGTGATAAGTATATTATTCCCTAATATTTTTCTTCGTTCAGCTCGGAAAATACTCGTGACGTAATGACCGTGTCACCACTCGTCTTCGACTCGTGGTGACACGGTCATTACGTCACTCGTATTTTCCTTCACTGAACGAAGAAAAATATTAGGGAATAATATCTATATATATATATATATATATATATATATATATATATATACACACACACACACACACACTCACATACCAGTATATAATATGTGTGAGTGTGTGTCTCAAGTCAAATATCATGATTTGATGATGAAAAACCTTGATAACAATGGTTTAAAAGATAGACAACAAATGGGCTGTTAGTGTCAAAGCAAACTTTTTTATCAAATGGAAGAGATAATATGTCATTTACTGTCATTGTGAAAAGAAAATCTTACCATTTTTATCTGCATTTGATGGACACTCAGTTCCACCATGAGCTGGCAGCTGTACAACTCTCCTAATTTTATATCTATAACCTTCACCACAAGTCTGGCTACAAGCTGACCAATCACTGAATGCACTGAGAGCACAGTCAATGGGACAGGATACATTACAAAGCTGCATGCTATCAGGCTTTGAAGCCTCATCACAATGATGTTCTTCCACTGGTACACCTAAAAAAGTGCATCAATAGAAAATTGAAAATGGAATGCCGTTGTTAAATGATCAACAGTGAGAATAAACACAGCATTCTATTGAACTGAGGGCATACATTTCCAAATTTAATAAATACCTTTGGTGCAATCATTTTTGGCAATACTTTTTTTGAATCTCTGAATTTTGATAAATAGAAATTGAAATACATAAATAACATGATATTTGTGTGATACAAATGGGCTAGTTTTGCACAGAACTATTCATATTAAATATCTGATATTTCTGGCTTTTTCATTTTGAAAAGGTTCTATCTCTTGCTCTCAAATGAAACTCAATTTATGTAGGTGGTTGCATGTTTACTTATCACTAATAAAACACTTTTGCCCTATGAAACATTAAAAATTTCATTGGCCTCATCTCCCCATTTTGATGCTTGCTGATACATATACACCATCAATCACTTTGTCATGAGTGTCTTAGTAATATCAAACACTAGGCAAATGTGAAAGTAAGTGTACAAGGTTAGGCTAGAGGAATACCTACTTTATATAGAGGTAATAATGATATTATTAAGCTCATCAACAAGAGAAAGTCAGACACAGATACTCTATAAATAAATGAATAAAATCTTCCCAAAAATGAATACATGAACAAAAAGATATAAATTATGAATAGATAAAACTGTTGCATGTACTGTCAAACTGATTTGTTGCTATGAAAACCTTTTGGGTAGATTTACAAAAATCTCCTAGTTCAATTACAGCTGTAGTGGTAACTGGTTAAAATTCAAAATTTACACAATAGGAGAGAAAGTTTACATGTACACCAAGTTAATATCTATGGTTCAATACCTGTGTCTTTTTCACATGTTACACTTCTTGTCATAGTTCCCATATCCTCACCACACATGCCATCCTCAATACGCTGACAGCCAGTCCATGGTCCCACCTGCCACATGTAACTCCGACACCATACAGCTTCATTGCATACACGGCTCTGGGTCAGCTCATCTTTGGGAAGGCACACACTGTGCTGGGGATCTGCATGGGCTTCAGATTAAAGAAAGTGTCATTAGTATGGTAATGAAAACAGCACACATGTGCACACATTTAAGATATACAATCACAAAATCTCAGGCAAGAATGTGCCTCAAAAGGGAAAGACTTGAATTTTGCTCAAATTTTCCACAATAAAACTTATAATTTCAACAATTCTCTTACCGATTGAATGTTTCCATGGATGTTTCTCATAGCTATTGCAAAGCCGTTCCTGCAGAGCACATGTAGATGCTAAATATTTTATTTTATACAAACATATATGTCCACCATACAAGATTGGAAATAGAGAAACAAATTACCCAACATTTACCAATATTTGACAATCAAAATGGCTGCCACCTCTGTGTTAACTCTAGGTAAAAATTAAAATTTTCGATTTTCAAAAAAAAATATGATGAAAAGTTTTCTTACACAAAAACTGTAAAAATGAGCCTCCACAAGTGGTAGATCCGAAAAACTGTACAAATTTGAAGAGTCCAATATCTGTCCCTGAGGCATATCTACCTTAAATTGATAAATAAACTTTATGGAAGTGAATTTTTACCTGCTTATCACAGCAGCATGCATATTAGCATGAAGGAAGTACAGCACACATACCGTAGATGTTAATATTTTATTTATACTAACATATATGTCCACCTATGGGTGAATTGTCAGGAACTGTCCGGACATCGGCCATTTGTCAAAGTGTTTATGTAGAATGTGAATGTCCAATATAACAATCATGATAGCAGGTGCTCTTCTGTTTAGTTGCAAATTATAATACCATCATAAATGTCAATTATATGCGGTCTGAAATAAACTGTCATGGTTAATCTGAAACTGATTTCAGCAAAATTCAACCATGTCAGGATTAAATGAAGGCAATTTCAATTTGTTCATATTTTGCTATTCTGCATCAATATTATTTGCCATTTTCTGTTTCTATGGATATGTTTCTCATAGACTAATTGCAAGCCTTGTACTTGCATATCAGAAATGAGAACAATAATTTCTTGAAGACAGATAGCACAAACATACATGTACCTATATGTTTCCCATAATGTTTATCTCTTACCTAAGATTTGTCTGGTTCTGGTCTGTACACCGCCTCTTTTCCCACACGACCGTGAGCAAGCACCCCAATTGGACCACTGGGACACCACGCAGTCTGATGGACATGGCACTTTACAAGTCTTTGTTCTCACTGGCTCTTCAAGATGTGAACAATTGGATCGGTCTATCACATGGTCCATTGAACTCTTGCAGTACAAGACACGGACTTGACTTCCCGGTCCGCATCCGGAGTAACCGTAGTCAAGGAAGCATCTGCTCCAACGTCCTGAAAATTAAAGTGAATATTTACATGTTTAATTTAGAACAAGAACATGAAGATGCACTTGATGTACCAGTCCTTTCATCCTTCTGTCTCTGGATATGGGTCAGACCAAACTGTGAAAATTTAATATTAGGGTTGGATTTTGTGATTGGGAAGATGTCAAACGTGATAAATATTGATGTATGAAAATTATATGTCATCATACAGCACATCATGCTGGCCACTTTGTGATCATTTTTGATGCTTTCATAATTCCATAGGACTCATACAGAATATGTTGTGGGCTTTGTACCAGGTATGTATAGTTCTCCAGTGCAGTTTGATAGTCCTCTGTGTACCGGTGTGTGTTTTTGTAAATATACATGAGTGTGTGTGTGTCTTTCTGTCTGTCTTTGTCAGTCAGTGTCAGTGTCTGTTTGTGTGTTCATCAAAATATGTCTACTATAATTTTGCATCGTTCCATCTGACTAAAGGAATGATAATTTCAATGGTGGATGGGTTGGTATACTTGATACTGAGACCACTGAATTTGCTCATCTCTGCTGTATTGATTTTCATTCATACATGTCAAGGTAAATCTGAAATGAAATGCATATATCATTTCTAGCTGCGGTACAGGAAATCATTATGGTCCATTTGTAAGTTAGTTTACATCCACATAACTTACCAGTATGCCACCATACACAGTCCA
Source organism: Ptychodera flava (assembly GCF_041260155.1). Taxonomy (NCBI): domain Eukaryota; kingdom Metazoa; phylum Hemichordata; class Enteropneusta; family Ptychoderidae; genus Ptychodera; species Ptychodera flava. Next base: position 9,101,361 of record NC_091936.1, read on the forward strand.
CTGGTTCACATTTTGTGGTTTGGGTGAGTGGCCCACACTCAGCGCCACCATGAGCCATCTCAACCAACACTTCACGACTTCTGACTTTATGACCGTCACGACCACAGCTTTTTGAACAAGGCGACCAATTCCCCCACTGTCCCAGCTGACAATCACGAGGGCAGGGCACTTGGCATGCACGGTTTGATGGTGGCTTATGATGACTTCCATTCCTTGACATGTCTGTAAATACAGTATGGTGAAAATTTCTGGTTAAAATTTATCATCTGGGATGAACAATTCAAATTCACTTGGTGTTCACTAGTCCAAGGCCAATTACATGTGTATAGTCTTGCAGTCAAGTTTATGGTTGTTATGCATTCATGAACATACCATTACATGTATACAATCTGCATTACAGTACATACTTTGACTGGCCATGGAGGTGACAGCACACATGTACATTTGTCTCCAAGGGCCTGTGGGTCTTGCAAATAAGAACAATTGTCTTTTCAGGGCGATGTTAAGGGGGCGCTGCACCCAACACAGCATATTTTGCTCAAAATCATTTTTTTGCAAATATTTATTCAATTGTAATAAATTTGTTGACCATGATTAAAATACTGGGTCAAATTTTCTGAATTTTCACATTATGTTCTTAAATACTATATAACAAAACGACTTTTTAGTATGGCAATAAAATTCTTACATTTTGAATAGGAGGCACTTTAATTTTGCTAATCATGTTTTTAATCATGTTTTTGAGTGTCAATCTTTCAACCCATGCCATTTTAGAATGACAGATAATGCAAAATAAAACAGTTGTTTTTTTCTACATAAAGTCTTGTTTCAAGTGAAATATTACATTTCAGAAAATAGTAAAAGATTTTGACTTAAATTAATTTATCATACAACCAAAATTAAGGTTTTTTTACCCCAATTATATGCCCCCTTCATCCTTCGGATAAATTATTGCTACCATAGTAAATTTTAGATTCTCTGCTTTTTGAAAATCTATAGTACAAGGGAGTTTCCTTGTAATATCTTAGATGAAAAATATTCCTGTGAAAAAAACTGTGTTGGCAACGTGCAGCTCCATCTTAAGGCATTGGGGAACAAACACATGTCACCAAAATATGGCATGTCAATGTGTAACACATTTCATCAATTTTCCTCCGTGGAAAAAAATTATCCCTCATCACATGTCTAGTTTGAAGACTACAGAACTATCGTCACTTTCATTTCCTGGTATGTGTGCATGGTTAGATGTGCACTGTTGTTGGCATAGTGTAACCATGGATGGCACTTCCAAACTTATCCCTCAAAAGTTTCAGGCTTGTGAAATAATATTAGCCCTTTGCATAAATCAGCACCAAATGTCAAATTCTTCATGACTGTGAAAGATAAATCAGAAAAGAAATTGGGTTCACTTGTCTACCGACAAATTTAATGTCATAGTCAAATCCACTTTGTTCATGCAAAAAAAAAATTTGGTGTTCTAACACCTCATATAATTGCAAATTTGTTCACCTCCTGATCATGGCTGTAGATAAAATGGAAATCTACATGTCCCTCCCCCCCCCCCCCGCCCCCCCAAAAAAAAAAAAAAAAATCTGAAGGTATAGACAGTTACATGTTGTATTTGGGAAAATATTGAAATACATGTACTCCATATGTATTTATATGCTGAAAAATCACTGGCTAAGTATCTCTTACTTCCAGAATATGAATATGCTCAGAGACAAAGAGCTAGCATCACTGATTTTCAATGTTTACTAAACACAGTCTGTACAGGAATCACAATGAGTCACTTCCTCTCCTAACAATAAAGCAACAACTCTCTTTGCCAAAGCACAGGAAAGGGTGTTCCAGCCGACAAACAATGGACTTAGACTCATAGAGGACTCATAATCTGTCTACATAGCTGTGTGGTCATGTATGTGTGTATGAGTGTATGTACTGTACATATATGTACATGTATGTATTTATGTGTGTATGTTATGTATGTACGTGTATACTTGATAGTTGGTTGAAATTTAAAAGAGCAAATAATGAAATCAGAAATGACTGTACTACAAAGTGTTGTTCGGTAAGAAATGAACATTCTTCCAGCTTACAATACCATGTATTACTAAAACCCCAAAGCATTGATGTATTCGTATCATTCAAAATAGGGTGGATAGACCTACATAGAAGGAAACAGGGATGGAAGGGTTATAGATTCATTATTATATATCACAAAATAGTATTTATCAGAATAGTTAAATCATACTTTAAATTTAAATGGATTGTTATCAACTTGGTTCTTTTGACTGAAAACATTTCAGGTTTAGTTATTGCTATTCACAGTACATGCTGTATGCTGTAGGCTACATGTATTGCTAGCTGGTACATGCTGTATGCTGTAGGCTACATGTATTGCTAGCTGGTACATGCTGTATGCTGTAGGCTACATGTATTGCTAGCTGGTACATGCTGTATGCTGTAGGCTACATGTATTGCTAGCTGGTACATGCTGTATGCTGTAGGCTACATATACATGTATTGCTAGCTGGTACATGCTGTATGCTGTAGGCTACATGTATTGCTAGCTGGTACATGCTGTATGCTGTAGGCTACATGTATTGCTAGCTGGTACATGCTGTATGCTGTAGGCTACATGTATTGCTAGCTGGTACATGCTGTATGCTGTAGGCTACATGTATTGCTAGCTGGTACATGCTGTATGCTGTAGGCTACATGTATTGCTAGCTGGTACATGCTGTATGCTGTAGGCTACATGTATTGCTAGCTGGTACATGCTGTATGCTGTAGACTACATGTATTGCTAGCTGGTACATGCTACGCTTGGCTGACCCTATGTGTATGTTTATTTCACAAAAGCATATCAAGAAACCCTACAGGGATATGTACATGTTGTCTTCCAGACCTTTTAGGTTAGAGTTTATTGTTATCGTTAGGATATCGTTTTCCATGTTTACGTTTTGGTCTGACTGTTTCCGTGACAATGATTTCAGCTGAAGGCTAGCCGTCATTCTGAATCCTGCAATTTAATCCAGAAATTTAAAAGTTCTAGACACAACTCGACTTGGCCCTTCTTTTTTCAGGGAAGACCCTTGCCATTACATACAATGGTTCCAATTGACGTTGGAGACATTTTGTCTGGAACTGGGTCACCGTTGATGTTTATTATAAAGCCGAGCTATACACACCCATCTTGGATGCTACAAATATGTACTTTACTTTGGACTGCCTTTGTGTACAGGTTCAATACATGAAATTATTTGAATTATTTAAATGTCTTTACATGTGTGTATACCATATACATTCATATACATTCCAAAATCTAGCTAGCCATGTTTTAGCTCTGGGGTTTGCAAAACCACACAATTACTCTGCCAGATTGTAGACTCTGCATCATTACAAACAACATTAATTCACTAGATTATCCATTAGTGTGCCTGGAGTTTTATCCAATATCTGCATCCCACAGCTCCAGGTGATCACCTAGGATATGCAGAGTCAAGAACTAACAGCAGGATGTGGTCAAACCATATGTTTCCTGGAGACCTGCACAGTCTCTCAGTGTATGTCAGGTCAACAGGAAATTGCAAGGAGAGGGAATGGTGGTCTATATATAGCCTATTCAACAAATGTTGTACACAGGTTTTAGGATCTACTTGTGATTTATACATATGTATGCATGATAGCATTTTAAACTCGGCACCATTTTACGTTGACCAGCCATTGAAGGTTTGCTCTCTTTTCCTGGCAGAAATTTCCCAATCTGTGAATTGGGGGAGGGAGAGGGGATGCTACATGCAACTATGTCAATTTTTCCCCTTTCTTGGCTGCTGGTAAATAAAAATTTGCCACCAACTAACAATCTTGAAGACTGAGCACATAGTACATACGATCAGACTGAATGACATATACACACTAAGAAGAAATGTGTGTACATTTCAACTTCACAATTGCCATACATATGCCAAACCATTGAACCTGATAGTTAGAAACATGGCAAATATCAGCACTTCTTGGTCCAATTGCTTTATAGAAGTAAATTTGCTAACATTCAAGGTTATTGACATCCTAAAACTATTTCTTGTTTCTGTATACCTAATTTTAAACTAACCCTGTTAAAAAACTTGATTTTATATCAAAGTTGTAAATTTGAAAACTGAAATATTAACAAACACCTAAAAAGATTAACATTCATTGTTTAAATTACGCAAAATTTGATAACAATCAAGGTTTAATTTTTTTCTATTCAGTAAGATGGCTACATTAGCTTTGATGACTCATTGATTATCATTTTGTCATATGGTGATGACATTGAAAACAACTACAATTGTAAGTCTAATCTGCAACAGATTTCCTCTGAATATTTGGAGTCTTTGTCACCACTTTGATCATGAAATGTGCTGATTGAAGTACTGATTCACACTGTTTCTAGAAGGTTGAAATTTGGTAGTACTTCAGATTATAATTTTAGCATATGGTGATGACATTGAAAACGACTACGATTGCAAGTCATGGTCTGCAACAGATTGCCTCCAAATATTTGGAGTCTTTGTCACCACTTTGATCATGAAATGTGCTGATTGAAGTACTGATTCACACTGTTTCTAGAAGGTTGAAATTTGGTAGTACTTCAGATTATAATTTTAGCATATGGTGATGACATTGAAAACGACTACGATTGCAAGTCATGGTCTGCAACAGATTTCCTCTGAATATTTAGAGTCTTTGTCACCACTTTGATCATAAAATGTGCTGATTGAAGTACTGATTCACACTGTTTCTAGAAGGTTGAAATTTGGTAGTAATTCAGATTATAATGTTAGCATATGGTGATGACACTGAAAACAACTACGATTGTAAGTCATGGTCTGCAACAGATTTCCTCTGAATATTTAGAGTCTTGTCACCACTTTGATCATAAAATGTGCTGATTGAAGTACTGATCACACTGTTTCTAGAAGGTTGAAATTTGGTAGTACTTCAGATTATAATTTTAGCATATGGTGATGACATTGAAAACGACTACGATTGCAAGTCATGGTCTGCAACAGATTTCCTCCAAATATTTGGAGTCTTTGTCACCACTTTGATCATGAAATGTGCTGATTGAAGTACTGATTCACACTGTTTCTAGAAGGTTGAAATTTGGTAGTACTTCAGATTATAATTTTAGCATATGGTGATGACACTGAAAACAACTACGTCATGGTCTGCAACAGATTTCCTCCAAATATTTGGAGTCTTTGTCACCACTTTGATTATTAATGTGCTGATATTGAAGTACTTATTCACACTGTTTATAGGTTGAAATTTGGTAGCAATTGAGGCTGCAAAACATTTTGTTGCAAGTTTGTTCTCCATGGAGACCTGTGGGCGATGATCAAATTCACACATGTAGAACTTACACTGGGTCTTTATTTGTTGAAAGTCGGTCACAACTGTTGTCCTGCTGTGCAGGCCTGATGTGGTCCTTATCTAGGGGTGAGTTGAGGTGAAGACAGCAGACATTGTACTAAGGTCTAAACAAAAATAGTTAGGACTCAGCAGATTTTTGCATTTGAATGTACATACTAGCATATAGGTAACTGCATGTCTCTAATTAGTTTGGATATGTAGAGACATTACTGATAACCTTCCATCTTTCTAATTTGCCATCTTCTTCACCTTTTTCAATCAGCCTTGACCTTGAACCCTAAAACAGACTCTCCTTTCCTGATCCTGTTTATCTCTCTGGTCATTTGATCCTTAAAATCAACTCGGACTGATCATAGCATGCTACATTGAGGACCACAAAGTACTAGTACTTTGGCTGAACAAACACAGCTTTAATGTAGTGCACGTTGCCTATCAAAACACAGGTGTAACTCATCAAAATACACTGAGCCTAATGGTTTACAGAACAGCAATGAAGCATAACATACTTACATGTCAGTTTACACTGTTGCCCATGAAAAAAAATCCCATTAAGAACAGCATGGATGTATGTTCCTGTTTCCTTTAATTGTTTAATATATATCCTTTACAGGCCTCCACTGTTGAACCGTTTATTACAGTGATTTACCTTGACTTTTGAAAGTGACAGAGTTTCCATAATTTTAAACAAGCAGATAAAACAAGCTGATATATTTATTTAAGTGTATATAACTTTCTGTTTTTGTCATGAGAAAAAAAATCATCCAGACAATTGGAAAAGAGCTGATTAACATAGTATTAGCACACTGTATTGTACAAAGTTCTGAGGTTAGATGACATTGCTGGTATAAGTTTATGAGTCAGCAAGTGTAACTTTGGATAATTTTCTTACTTTCTGTTTCCTGGATCAACTGCAGTTTCTAAATGTACCGGTAAATCTACTCTCTAAATAGCATAGAAGTACCCGGCATTCAGCTTGTTAACGCATATTTTCAGTACAATAAATATCATCAAATTCCATCAAAGTCATCATTCTCTAATTTTTTTTCCCCCAGCAGACAGTTACACTGTATTGTTGACAATTGCAAGTCTGGAAGGGTTTAATTCATGACAGCCAGAACAACAATGCATGATAGAAATAAGAATGATGTGTTGACAAACAGAATACTGGGTATACTAATAGATTTCAGTGAGTACCAGAGATCAGCTTTGAAATTACTGTAAAACTTGCTGGATGGCTGATTGTCTTTTGATGTATGGAATCATAGGACTCACCTTGAAGACAGAAAGTGTCCTCAACTGGTTGCACATCTTCATCATTATCTTGAACACAGTAAATTTGTCTCCTCCGCTGGCCAGCTCCGCAGACCTCACTGTCTTTCAGTAAAACACAATCTTCCCATTCTTCCGTATGCCATCGGTAACTAGGACACCTTGGTAACAGTGCCATGTGACAGTGCCGTTTCTCTATCATGGATTGGCACGGCAAGCCTCCGTACTCTGGCAATACCATGATTTGTCGTACTCTGGTCTGCATACCGACGCTGGCTCCGTCTTGGCAGGTCTTGGAACATTCTGACCAATCTCCCCATCGTGACAGCACACAGTCACACGGCAAATCACAGAATTCGGTACTAGCGGGCCATGTTTTACCTGAATTTGACAAAGATAACAAGCGTACACAAATATAATGAGAACCTAGTGTGACATGTGAAGATATGGTCATCTCATATTGCATATCAGAATTATCTGATGTATCCTTTTTGATTACTTAGTATGCTGGGATATCTCTGTCTGACATTCCAACAGCAGACTGACATGCACATTCATACAAGACTCTGCCTCATTCCAAGTTTTATACAGAATTAGTGGACCTGTAATCAGGATGACATGATTAGATTATAAAACGCATCAAGTTAAGAGTATCCATTCTTGTATCAACAGCCATTACACACTTGGCTTGCACTGTACATGCAGCACCATATCTTGAGATTAATGTCAGTGATATCTAATTTAATAGACAACTGAGTGGGACTGGAATGTGCGAGTCAAGTCAGGAATTAGCAATTGACAGCACTACCATTCCATGCATGTTTTGTCATGAAATATACACCATGTGTTCATTCAATGTGTACAATCTATACTTCATACTAACGGTACATGTATGTAGTCAGAGTTTCTTGGAATCTTAGTTCACCAAATGCAATATTCAAAACTTTTTACCCTGGACACACAGGGTGAATGTGCAGACATACTGTACAAAATGTACATGTCAATGTGAATCATATATCGAAATGATAGTGATGGTTTTGACATACATGTAAAGTACCACATATTTTGACCTACTGGTATATAGTCTGTGAGGCACTTATGATTAAACTTAGCTGTTCAATGTGTACCTACCTAGACACTAAATGCATTTTCATCAACACAGACATGGAAAAAAAACTACGTGAATGACTGCCTGAAGAATTTTTTGAAAAAAAATTGTGATCTTCTGGATCCATATCTCATTTGCATCAATCTGATAATAGCATTACTGAAATGTAGTCATAAACATTTGTTGGAGATATGAACCATGGAAACTCACTCAAACACCAAAAAGAAGGGAATTCAGGCTTGTTGGTATATTTACAGCTTTAGAAGTTTATCAAGATATTATTAGGATTTTCAAAGAGGAACAATAATTGAATATCTGATATTACATGCGTGACAGCTGCATAGTGCATGCAGACAGTACGGTCACCGGTAACATGACATGAATTTATGCTACAGCCTTGTAAAACTGTACTGTATAATAATAATAATATTTTTATTGCTTGCTTGTAAATATAGGATCTACATCACATTTGTGGCAATAAAAGTGTGATACAAAAATAAGTAAAAATTTTCTTCAATAAAGATAAAGTATTACAGTATTATAATAATAGTAGCTAATAATAAATATAACTAGGTATTTCTTTGTTTGTATAAAGTAAAAATATAATCTGCAAGTTGTTCATTAAAAGAGAACTCTTGTTTTGTTAGTAGAGAAATAAGCTGATTTTCAGTATTGTCGTTTGGGAAGTTGATTTTACTGAAAAAGTTCTTTCTTTGGACTTTGTATTTCTGACAGACTAATAAAAAGTGTGTTTCATCTTCAATACTGTTGGTGTTACACTGATTGCAGTATCTTTCAGTAATTGGGGTTTTTGGAACAGTGTGTCTTCCTTTTCAATTGCTAGATCATGATTGCTAATGCGAAGTTTGGTGAGTAATTTTCTTTTCTCACCTTGTAACTGTGTTAAGTAGGGTTCTAATCTAAAATTATGTTTTATTTTGGCGTACATTCTTAGTTTACTATTTTAATCAGTGATCAATTTTTTCCAAAAGACCTCATAATTGTTTGTTAAATTTGTTTTCATTAATCCAGTTATAACTTTGTGGTGTTTAAGTGATGGAGCTTTATCAAGGAGAAAGTCCATTCCATTGTCTTTAATTAAAGCACTTAAACAGTTAAACCAGGATCTATTGTTAGTGTTGTTTACCATTTGCTCCAGAAAAGCTTCTTTAGTGAGATTATAATGTGGCAGTTGTACGATATGAAGCCAGTGTTTAACAATATTAAGTTTGATCTCAAGTAGAAGTGGGAATTGTCCTAGTTCACCCCTCACAGCGGCATTACAAGCTTGTCTATTACACTGTAAAATGTTCTTACAAAATTTGAGGTGAGTTTTTTCAATTGCTGATTTATCCCACTTCTTGTAGTCCATGAAATCTTGTCCCCAAATCTCTGAGCCATACAGTAAAACAGGATAATGAAAACATTGAATAGATGTAGGGAAAATTTTATCTTTTTGTTGTGCAATAAAACCCTTTTTAAACTATACAAAGATTTTGCTGCTTTATCAGCCAAATTTGTAATTGTGTCACTAAACTGCCATTTGATTTAATTGTCAGTCCTAAGTATGTATAGCTCTTAACAGATTTGATGCATGTACTACCATAGTTAAATAAGTGTTTATCTATCAAAGGAGATTTACTAAAATTAATTGCTTGGGTTTTCTGTAAATTAACATCAAGTTTCCAATTGGAGCAAATGTGTGTAGTGTATTAACTCCCTCTGCAAACCTTCTTTTGAAGTAGAGATTAAGACAAGGTCATCAGCGTAAATAATGAGTTAACTGGGGTATTATTCAACACTGGTGGTTGAGTATATCTACTTTGTCTAGATTTGTTTTCAAGTCATTGACATATAAATTGAACAGACTAGGACTTAAAACACAGCCCTGTTTTACTCCTTTTTCAACTTTCAGGCTGGGCGAGATAAAATTATTTGTTTTGATGTGTATTTTTGTGTTGGTGTACATGTGTTTTATAAGTCTGTATAATTTGCCATTAATGTTATTTTGAGAAGTTTATGAAAAGACCAACTCTCCATACCGAGTCGAAAGCCTTAGCAAAGTCAACAAAACAAACATAAATGTTCTGCTTATTGTTAATATATTTATGTATTATTGTCTTCAGGGTAAATATGTGATCTATTGTGCGATGGTTTTTGCGAAATCCAGCTTGATTATTATGTATAATATGATTGTCATCTAAAAAACTATTTAGCCTTTCATTTAGAATGTAAGAGAAAACTTTTCCTACACAACTTCCAACAGAAATGCCCCTATAATTTTTTGGGTCATATTTATCTCCTTTTTTAAATAAGTGTGTCATAATGCTTGTATTCCAGATGTCTGGAAAGTTGGATGTGTCTAGAACTGCATTAAATAATTAGCTAAGGGTTTACAGAGAAAGGAGGAACCATGTTTTAACAACTCTATACAAAACCCATCAATCCCTGCTGCTTTTTTACTTTTTAAATTTCTAATTGCTGATAACACTTCATTAGTTGTTATTGACTTATCCAGCTGCTGATTAGCCTGATTCTTAGTTTCTTCAGATGTTAAACAAATGTATATGTTTTATTTGAGCGATGACTTTTACAGTTATTATACTGTAGATGACATCATGTCTAAATTTGTATCAGAGTCAATAGCATAAATTATTATCAAGTTGCACGATATTTGCAGTGATTTCAAATGTACACAAAGTCCATTCAAATCTTATCATGGTCTGTCAAGGTTCAAGGATTGTATATTTCACAGTGTAACTGTACAATGTACATGTCTAGACAAAACAATATGATATGGAAACCGAAACACATACATGTACATGTAGTGTTCATTGCCCAAACATGCACCTTACATGTATGAACTGAGACTGTTATTGTTGTTGTTGCCTCTCACAGAATCAAAAGAGAAGTCACAATCCTCACATTCCTGTTTTGAACAGACATGTTCAGAAGTCATACAGTACCGTGTTAATATCATAATCTGTTTGATACTAAAGTACGGAGTCTGGAAAAAGTATTAGTCCCATGCCACTACAGTGCACCACTCTGTATGCTCAATGAATTCAGTGTCTGTATACTCCCGGACTATGATTATAAGACTAAGAGAGTCAGTAATGACTGTGCAATCAAATTCTCTGAACCATCAAAATGCGTAGTTCTCTGACAAAGCCTTCAGTATTTTTTTAATTGATTTCTTGAGATATTTGCATAACTGCAGCAGCAAAATATTAACCCTTTGGCATTAAAATATTGAAAGACATTTAACAACTTCACGGATGATTGGCCAGCAGGACTTGATACACAGTCCATTATGACATTTTTAAACACTCTTTATGCTTGACTGATTTGAAACAACTCAGTGGCTATGGAAATGCATGATTGCTCATAACCATGTATTGGCAAATCTGAAGATGCAGAGTGGTTGAACAAGTGGTTGAATTTGAACCATTGACTATATTAATTTGGGAACTGTTCCAATTCACCCATAGTCATTAGCACTCGCATATTTTACAGTTTATAGATTAAACTATAATATTATAGCATTCACTGGTGCAGTTTGCATGTGACCCCAAAACAACGAGCAATTTTTAGATTACACATACATTGTACACAAACACCATTGCACAGCATCACTGAGATCTACTAATGACATCAATAGTCATACAATATCCATGTAAAACTGAGCCCTTGTAAATGCTGAATATTGATTTTTCAATACTGGCTTTCATCAAAGAAATGCATTTTACGTTTGACCTTTTCTGTAATTAGACTTAATGACCATCAATACACAATCAGACATCTTCATTTATCAATTGAAAATATAGCCTTAAGGTCTAAAATCACCATGGCAACCAATTAGGATAGACCTAAAGCCAATATCACATATTAAGGTTATAGGAATTTACCATTAAACCTTTGGAGGGTGTTCAGAATGCAAACAAACAAACAAATTAATTTGGTTCTAGTCACATTGTAGTTACCTCTAACCCCTTAGACATTTACCCATCGGACACTGGCCCTATCCGTACCCCTAACTGTAGACTGGCCCTGAACCTGTTTCCCTAACCATACACCAGCTGGTGTGTTGGAAACGTCAAAATGGAAAATGGCAAGGGATAACTTTTTTATTTTGCATTTAAAGCTTTGACCCCCCCCCCCAGTTGGTATGCTGAGCATCCCTCTTTCTTCAAAATAACACATTTACTTGGCTGTAAGCTGCGTGAGTAAGTTTCTTCAAGGCGGTAAAAACTAAAAGCCACAAAAGTGTGGACCTAACAGTGCATCCTTCAGTTGAATTTCTACTGCATATTATGTTGTACATACCTGACGAGGCTGACAGACACAGTGACTGGTTGACCTCATGACCCTTGTCGTTGATACAGCTGATAGCCCGACTTCTCTGTCCAACACCACACTGGGAACTTGATGTAACAGCGCTACCATCACTTGTCTGTAGAGCAGAGGGCATATGCCATGTTACTATAGCAACAGCAATTGTGCATGAAAAAGTTACCGTGGCAACAGGGATTGTGAGGAGGAAAAAGTCACAGCATTTAAGCCCCATTAAGTCTTCCTTCTGAACTATTTTCCAGTATTTTTACTCTGCTTGTAAAATTCAGTTTGTTGTTCTGCTTCAAAATTACTGTTCAAATGCCTAGTGTTCAATTTATCAAAGCTGTATATGCTTGATGTCCAATGTAATTGCTGACGATGTAACTTCAGTCTAGAATTTGATAGTCAACAAAATCACTGCATCTTCACCATCCACAGTGTTCTCGAGGCTATCTTTCATTTCAACATACTGTAGGAAGCATCATATAATATTAACTTTTTCTTTATAAAAAATTTAAAAATGTCAAATGTTACACCTATTGCGCCCCCCCCCCCCCAATCTTCATATCTATGCACAGAGGATCCAGTCTTGAAAGAACAATTGAAGGCTTTACACGAATTATAAATGTACAACCTTGGATATGTTTAAATGGCATACACACATTATCAAGAGGAATAAACCATTGGGCAAAGATCAGAGAACAATCGTCACATGCAGAAAGTGAATAAAAAGTTGACAGAGCATGTACAAAAAGGTTAAAAGCTTTTTTGTACATGCACACAATACCCATGAAAGGGCTTCCCTAAACTTCATTGCCGTTTGACACGGCAAAGAGCTCAAACAGAAAGACAGGTATTTGTCATTGATCTGCTCTGACAAATGACTCATTTGAAAGCTATTAATCACATCATTGCTACGCTCTGCTTCATTTGTTTGCATTTTGTTGATATTCATGGTATTAACAAGGGCAGCATATTCAGTTGTACAACCCAAGCAATTAAGTATTTTCAAGGTTATGTCGTGTTCTCTGTGTCTTACTTCTAACAAATTTTGTTTCACCAAACATACAGGTTGACAATATACATGTAGATTCAGTTTTCAGACTTATCGCCTGCTCAAGGTCTTCCCATAGGAATCTAGCAATACAGGAGAACTCTTATCTAGAGGTCAGGGGTCAAAATTCCTAAGGATTTTGCTGGATCAAGTGGAATCTCAATCTTCATGGTCATGTGAGACCAGTGAACAACAATGCTTAATGCTTATTGTATGATAAAAGAAAAACATAACTACTACTTTGGTTGCAGAGCCACAGACTTATGTTCTGACTCATAATATACCATGTAGTTGTTGAATGTATGGACTTGATTAGCCCTGCGTACCATGCTGCATGTTCCCAGCGTTGAATGGCCTGTTGTGGGAGGCCGTACAACGCAAGGGACACGCAGCCGGACACGCAGCATTGTATGCAGGGCTAAGATGTGATCAGCAAACTTAATTTTTATGTCATATTTTTTGTAGTGGAAATGAAGATGAAATTTGTTGATCTATGCCTCAGTGCATACATGTACACCTGCCTGCTTTCATTTCCATAATTACGTCTAAATGCATATACTTCCAAAGTCTCAGTTCCATATGTAATAAAAACTTTCCGGTTTCAATTTTTTGCGGAAACATAAAAGCTTGTGCAACACTTCATTCTGATGAAGTTGTAAGTGGTGGATTACTGGTAGAAGGAGCACCTGTTCAGTGGCAATAAAATGTAAATTAGTCTTTCATTTCATGACTGTATCCTGCATTCCAAGTCATTTATACAATGTATGTGATATTAAAATATGAGGCCCTCTCTTTTTTTAATAAGCAGAATTAAAGTGCAATTATGGTGACTGTAAATTTCTCCCATACCATTCTGCAATTGCACATTATTCTGTAATATTGGGGCACTATACTGCCTCCATTATACAATTTTGTTTTGAAAATTCATATCCTTTCATTCTCAAGATTTCAATCACTTTACCTGTATTTGGAATCACACCTGTCACAGAATTTACTGCCGTTAATTTTATACAGCTGTATCTCAAATGCTCTCAGCTGCTGATCCCTGGAATCCCTAGAATTCGTTCTAATAACATTTCATCGTACCCTACGGAATATTTCTATTTCAATTTCTCATTGAAATGTATAGTATGAGCTACATGCAGTCCCTAGCAGATGTAAAACACCGCACTGATTCAATGAATCTGCTTTACGATGCAAGTGTGGATAAGAACACTTAAAAGACAGCTGACACAAGCAGAATGTGAATTTAGATGTGAATATTTTCAAGACACATGTAGACTTTTTAAAGGCACATGTTGTCTTTTGAAAATTATGAACCATTCTCAACAAATATCCTTATTTGCTGACTTAGGAGATTCCATTTTAGAATGTATTTGATTACCTGCGTAAGTTGGTAGTTAAACCATGTTAATAACACAATGCCTAGATTACAATAGCTCTACAAGTTACTGCATATTGTGTTTCACTTTCAGGAACATGTATAAGATTTTGGCTGCATTGCTCATTCATGACAATAAATCTATCTGACTTCTGATATTGAAAACTCTGGAAATCCATTGAGTCTTTAAAGTCTCTTGATTTTGCAGCTGATCTTGGGTGGGATTTTTTTTGCTCTACACTAATAATAGAATATGCAGGTTGTACAATTACAGAAATAAATGATCTTATAATACTAGTATTTGACAAAAATACTTGCAAAAAAGAATTTATATCACAAAACTGCTAGTCCAAGAAAAAGAATCAGCTTGAGAGTAATACATTACAATATTCATGTACATGAACTCGTAATTAAATTTTAGATTGGCCTTTGTGAATATCAACACCTTACTGAACTCAATGCCAAAGGAACGACATGACGTAAAGCAATTTACAATCCAAACACAATACCATGAGAAATTTTGGATAGTAATGACAGATACATGTATGTTTATACATTTTGAAAAAAGTTGGAAACACCCAGTAATTAGTCTTCACTTATTTATAAAAAGAACAGGACAAAAACAACGGCATGTGATAATACCTGGAATGGAATGGAACCATTCCATTTTGGAATGGTTCCAAATTGGAATGGAATGGTTCCAAATTGGAGTGGAAGGTTCCAAATTGAAAACTCCGAATTGGAATTCCAAATTGGAATTTCCAGTACAGATATCACAATTGAAAAAGGGGCTTCTCAAAAATTTGTACAATTTTGAAAAGTAGATGTTGTTGTTGCAAAGGTATTGCTTGATCGGCATTTACAGTTAATTCATCTTGACAGGCTTTTTAAGGGGCAGAATGGTCATTCGTACTGTTTAGGTAAGAACCATTTGGTTTGGAGTTGGGAATTCAGAGAATGAAAATGTTTTAATCACTCAAAGAGCAAAAATTTATTGATTTTGCATATTTTAAACCTGAAAGTTCCAGCAGTTGAATTTTACATCAAGAAAACAGGCTGACTAAGACTTTGGAAACACAAACCTACCATGATTGGGAAAAAAACTTGTTCACATAATATTTCCTCCCTACCCTTCTGCAAATCACATGGTTCTCCCCTTTGAATAGTTCTCTGTGTGTGTGGTATCTTTGTTAGGGGTAGACCATTTGATATCCTGGGGGAGGGCTTGGAAGATTTGGGGTAAAAATTATCATGAGAGGTTGCGTTTTAAAAAAAATTTCTACCAAGAATTGCAGAAAAATAAAATAGATTGCTAGCAGATACGAAGGAAAAAATTATGCACATACAGTTACTTTAAGTCTCAAGTTTCTGCATAAATATTTGGCACAGCATTTTATAATATTTGTAATTTTGGGCATTTCTTGGGTGCACCAATTTTATAGTATCTTTCAATGTCCTATGCCATGACATGCTTTTAGCCTGCTACCCGGAACAAACTTATTACTGACAGCAGGTTGTAGTTTTCTTACAGATTGAGACCTCAGTGACTTTTTATTATCTCCCTCAGTAATTTTGCTGTGTTAAAGGATGCTTCTGTTTTCTTTCCAACTTTCCAGCATTCTGAAGCAGATGCTGTTTGCCTATATTTCCATGTAAACTTTGTGCCGGTTAAAGTTCTCTCCCAGTACTTTTTTCATGTCATATAAAGAACAACATCTTAACAAAAAGAAGAGCAAATATTGGCACTTTAAATCGCCCATGTGCACAAGAAAAAAATCCTTCCCAAATTCACATATACACAGTCAAAAAAAAAATTCCTGGTTAAGCAGGGACAAAAAAATAAATATCCCAGGGTCAATGTTCCAAGGCCCAACGGAATATCAAATGGTCCAACCCTTAGTAACGTATCTTATGACAATCAGCCCTTGTAATAGTTTTGTATGACTGATAATTCTTAAAGAGTAACTGATACAAATCTTTAGTACAAACGTCTGTTAATCACGAAATCAGTGTTTTTCCACCTGTCTAAATCTGTAATATGCACTGGTATATACTGAAATAATTAAATGATAGCATGTCTAATTACATAGTTTAGAAAAGATACATTACAAAATAAAACGTATTCTTATATGTTTAATAATGTGATTCAGAAATATTAAAGTGGAGATCATTGCTCCACTCTAAGCAGAAATGTTTATTTCATTTCCTGCAGAGTAAAGTCTGAATTATAACATTTTGCAAGGTACCTTTTCTAAATTATGCAGACTTGCTTATGCATTTCATCGAGATAAAGTAGTGACCATCTTCCTTCAAAAAGTAATTTTTGCATGATATTCTGATCTACAGTGCAGGACTTCTTATTTTACAATCGTGAGTCATTTAAGTCTTTATCATCTATTGTGTAATACGACATGGTGATGATAAGACCACCATCTGATAAATGTGCATGTGTCAAGGATTGTTGATAGCCAGGATCGCAGAGAGTTCAATTTATTGAATATTTCCTGTCTCTAACATAACAGTCAATAAATGTTCAAGAAAGTACCTTGCTACCAATCACTCACTGAATTGTTGCAAGTCAATCAGCATTATGTGATGATGTGATAATTTTAACCCACCAGTTACACTTGTACAGGGTGATTCTATCAAGAATCACTATTGTGTGCCCTGATTGTATATGGAGAGCCAAGGAGATGTTTGTGTCAGTATCAGTTTATCATCCAATCAATTACTGCTACCCAGGGAGGATCGTCTGGAAAAACTCTGTGTGTAAAGTAGCTTTCCTATTTGGATAGACTGTCATCGTCATAGCAACAGGATGGACTTTAGACTGCAACATTAGACTATATGAATGTAAGCTAAGTTTAATCAGGAACTGTGACCAGAGATGGGTAGAAGAAACTATCACAGGATTTAAGACAGGGTTCAGAGAGGAGAAAATAGATATTGCCTATGCCACCAATTTGTTCTTGGCCATCCCTGAAATACTTTCTGTTTAGTCCTTCCAACAATAACAAGATTTCTAGGAGCTGATGATTTCAAAATAAAGGAAAATGAGTGCAACTTCACACATGGTTTTCTACCTTGGTTAATGATTTGGTATATTGAATCGATCAAAGTGGTTTTGTGATGATAGGACTGCCATCTGATAAATTTGCAGGTGTCAAGGATTGTTGATTTCCTGTCTCTAACATAAGTGTCAATACTTGTAAATGTCTAACAAAGTATTTTGCTACCAATCATCAATGTCAGCCAAAATATTGAACAGACCAGAAGACAAATAATGTTAGCTTTACTTTGTCATAAGTATTTTCTAAACTTTGTTTAGAACCGATTGAGATTAGAGATGCTATCAGTTAATTATTGCAGTATATACAGGTGCATATTAACAGATATAGGCAGGTGGAAATTAAACACTGGTTTCGTGATCAACACAAAGTTTGTACAGAAAATTTACAAATTACTTATTTTTGAGAATTGTATGTCTCATGCGACTATTTCAAGAGCTATTAGTCATAAGATAATTTACTAACAAAGACACAACATGCATATAATTTTACCACTTGGGGAGAACCATGTGATCTATGGAAGGGGTGGGAGGGAAATAGCAATACACTACAGTAGACCATCAGGGCTATGGAAGGCAAGGATACTGTAAAGGGAATACAAGGACTCAGCGAATTTGCGCGATTGAACTACAACTTGGTCAAGTTATTAAATGATAGCATCTCTAACCTTTATCGGTTCTAAACTTTACAAAGTTTACAAAATGTATGTTACAAGTTAAAACTACCCTTTAGATAGACGTCTTCTTGTCTGTATTTGATTTGACAAGAGTACAATGACGACTATTGCTCCATTCTAAGCGGAAATATTCATGTCATTTCCTGCAGAATATGTACACTAGGTGCAGCGTGAAGTCTGAATTGTAACATTTTGTAACTAAAGGTGTATTTTCAGTATCGCTAGATATTTCATTTAAGATTTAAACTTAGGATGGTTCTGTAGTTTATCTAAGTCCAAGCATATGATTACAGGGTCCAGGTTTAGAGGCTAGGGAATGAGACAGGTGGCTTATACCACAAAGTATTAAGATTGTGTTAATCGTAAAATCAGTGTTATTCAGTGTTCTACATGCGTTGATCTCTGTAGAGTGCAATTATGAGCAATAATAGCATCTGGTAATCTAAATCTGTTCGACATGTTCATAGCGTAGAGAAGGTTGCAGGAAAGAGATTTCTCAATCAAAAAGTAAAACTACAGAGTAAATGTGTCTCCTTGTCTGTTCTGTGGCATTGTAGTTCAAGAAGAAATGAAATAGTCAAAGCTCTTCCACAAACAAGTGGGTGGAAATCCCAAATTCGTTATCTGTATGATATGTGTTATCGACAGGTGCATTGCTGTTTTTTATCTGTTTAATTAGGCATGAACTTCTGAATTTCAAAGAAATTCTACCCAAGTTCTTATATGCCGAAGAGTGCATTGTTCAGTGTTTTCATCTTTTGTCTAATATGCATGATATGATAACAAGGTGGTGATAAGACGATGGCAGGATAATTTGCAGGGCGTCTAGGGTGGTAGATTGGAAAATCAACATACATTCTGAAGGTAATCCACACTGCACGCAGATTCGGTTGGTCTCGCATCAACTTATAAGCATGTATAACAAAAATAAACGACTCGTTTGTTAATTTTCACACTAACAGCCAAAACACAACTCAGACACTAAACACACCAAAGCACATACAAGACGAGATGGCTGATGTGTGAAGCCACTTTCCCTTTATTACATTGTGATCTTCGTTGAAGGACTTCAACTTAACAATCTTGAATCATTTCAGTCATTTTTATCATTGTGTAATGGGACAATTTGACATGTTGGTGAAGAGACTGTCCACCTACATCCTATTATGAACCACTATTGCTACAGTTTAATTATAGATTCCAGGTTCCACCGCTCTGTGTTGGGGGCTAGAGAATAGAAGCTGCACGCTTTAATAGCAAAGTGACATTCTGATTGCCACTGTTGTAACTTTATCCTTTTGGTGGTTGTGTATATTTACAAACTTGTTGACATATTATTTTTCCCAACCCCGGACACAAACCACATGGTTCTCTGAGCTTCCTCACCTTTGGCCCTCAGCGTGCACATTCTTTGTAATTAAATTATGTTACGAGTAGAGATGTGTGAATGAAGATTCTCGATATAGTTACATAACCTGCAATCAGGATGTAGGCCAGCTGGCCGGCCATTGGTGCAGATGCTGTCTCAGACACAAAGCTAGTGAACCCTGGACCCTGCAATCACATCGTCACACTATGCTGATTGACTGGCAAAAACTCAGTGAGTGATTGGTAGCAAGATATTTTCTTGGACATTTATTGGCAGTTATGTTAGAGACAGGAATATTCAATGAATTGAACTCTCTGCAATCCTGGCTATCAACAATCCTTGACACCTGCACATTTATCAGATGATGGTCTTATAATCACCACGCCAAATTACACAAGAGATGAAAAAGATTTAAATGACGATTGTGAAATGAGAAGTCCTGCGCTGTAGATCAGAATATCATAAATTACTTCTTGAAGGAAGATGGTCACTACTTTATCTCAATGAAATGCATAAGCAAGTTTGCATTGATTCAGAAAAAGTACCGTGCAAAATGTTATAATTCAGACTTTACTCTGCAACTGATGATAATACACGTTCTGTAGGAGATGAAATGGATATTTCCACTTAGTATTGAGCAATGGTTGCCATTTTCCTTTTTCTAAATCACATTATTAATAAGATGAGAAGACATCTAAAGGACAGATTTACTTATAATGTATATTTTCTAAACTTTAAGTTTAGAACCGATAAAGATTAGAGATGCTATTATTTAATTATTTCAGTATACATGTATATTACTAGTGCATGTTACAGATTTAGACAGGTGGAAAAACGCTCACTTTGTGATTAACACAAAGTTTGTACTAAAGATTTGGATCAGTTACTCTTTAAGAATTATCGGTCACAAAGAGCTAATCGTCATAAGATAATTTCCTAAGGGTTGGACCATTCGATATTCAGAGGGGGGCTTGGAGATTGACACAGGGACACATTTTTGTCCTTGCTTCACCAGGAATTATTTATTTTCGACTGTGTGTGTGTGCATTTGCACATCTTTTTTTCACTCTGCCATTCAAAAGAATTTTTCTTGTGCACATGGGCGCTCTAAAATGCCAATATTTGCCATTCTGTTTGTGTAAGATGCTGTTCTCCATATGACATGGCAAAAACAGTCCAGGGAAAGAAATTTAAACCAGCACAAAATTTGCATGGAACTTAAGGCAAACAGCATCTGCCAGGTTTAGCCAATGTAGCTATTCATTGAAAAAGCTATCCCGGGAGCAATAGTTTGAGGTGAGGGGAAGATTAAATTTTGATTGGGTAGGGGACATATTTTTGCTCGCAGGGAGCAGATTTTAGTTTTTTGTCAGGCAGAGCAGATATCGGTTGATTGGCCTTGGGACCGGATAATGTTTTTACAGAGCAGGGGAGCTTTAAAAATTCACAATGGGGAGGGGAAACAGGCAAAAATGTGTGGGGAGTTCGTATAAATGAAGTTTGAGTATGGGAGGGTAAGGCAAAAAATTTTCACTTGGGGGCAAACTATGAAAAGCTAATTAATTACCTCATGGACTTAAAATTAGTCAGTTCACATTATTTGCCCTGAACAATATCTCTTATCATAATAAGGACCCCTTTAAAAGTGCATTGTTCGTTGGCCGCACCTGATCTGCTTCAGAAAGCTGGAAAGTTGGAAAGAAAATAGAAGCATCCTTTACTACAACAAAATTACTGATGGAGACAAATTAGAACTCATGGAGGGCTCAATCTGTAAGAAAACCACTATCTGCTGTTAGTGATTAAGTTTGTTCCAGGTATTAGGATAAAAGCATGTCATGGCTTATCGACATTTAAAGATATTATAAAGTTGATGTGCCCAGAGCATGCCAAAAATTACAGAAGTTATAAAATTTGATGCCCGGAGGGTGTGCCAAAAATTTTAAGCAGAGACTTAAAGTAACTGTATGTGCATTATTTTTTCCTTCATATCTGCGGGCAATCATTTTATTTTTTCTGCCATCCTTGGCAGTAATTTTTTTCAAAGGCAGCCTCTTTGAATAATCCCCCCCCCCCCAAAAAAAAAATCTTCAAAGCCCTCTCCCCAGGATATCAAATGGTTCACCCCTAACAAAAATAGCACACACACAGAGCTTTTAAAAGGGGTGAACCATGTGATTTGTGGAAGGGGTGGGAGGAGATATTGTGTGAACAAGTTTTTCCTCCATCATGGTAGGATCGTTTCCAAAGTCTAAGTCAGTCTGTTTTCTTAATGTAAAATTCATCAATTGGAACTTTCAGTTTCAGACTAAAGCAAAATTCATAATTTTTTGCTCCTTGAGTGATTAACAAATTTTCACTCTCTGAATCGCCCATCCCAAAATCAAAAGGTACTTACATAAACAGTACGAATTAACCCTGTGCCCCTAAGAAAGCTTGTCAGCTTGAATTAAATGTATATGCCTATGGAGCAATAACTTTGCAACAACAACATCTACTTTTCAAAATTCTATAAATTTTGGAGAAGCCCCCTTTTTCAATTGTGACATCTGTACTGGAAATTCCAATTTGGAATTTCCAATTTGAAATTTCTAATTTGGAGTCATTCCAATTTGGAACCATTCCACTCCAATTTGGAACCATTCCACTCCAATTTGGAACCATTCCAAAATGGAATGGTTCCATTCCATTCCATTCCATTCCAGGTATTATCACATGCCACTATTCACACGGTACTAATCGAATGACAAGCTAACTTACACAGAAACCCAATGTTTTTTCCATCTGAGTTATTTTACCCGGCTACAAAGATGTTATCACACAGGCTATTGACTACTTTTACCATCTGAGTGCACTCTGACAATATACTGTTCATGTAGCTGGAACAGAGAATGTACACACATGCCTTGCCTAGAGCTGTATTAACTGATAAGACAAGCTAGATGCAGCTCACAGAATGATGAATCCCTCGAGACAAACATTTATATTCAGGTATCCTGAGAATTTCACTGATTCAAGCTTTGATCAACAAAACTCTGCACGCCCCTAGAATAGTGAGGGAGGGAATATTATCAAGTAATCAGATAGAGTTTTGAGTCTTTCAGAAGAAATACATCAACCTTTTATTTCATGAATGTCAGCTACAGAGACGCCACATTATACTTGTAAAATTCATAATTATGGGGACTCAGTTTAGATAAATGTTTAAGAAATGACCTCCTGACCCCTGTCATGTGGTTGAATCAATTAGTTTTCATAAGTGAAACTAGACATGAACTGAAATGTCAGGGTAAGATAAATCATCATCAACCTTGCATAGACTTCAAATATAGTGTTCTAGGAAGCTGATAGTATACAGTGAGGCAGGACAAAGAAATTAAACACATTAGACAATCTTTGAAATATAATATTGACCTCGCAAACACAGTCTGTGTGGGTAGGATGAGCGAGTCCAGAGTTGCCAGAAAATTGCTTGAACCCCCTGTGAGCTTTGCTAGAAAAATGTAACTTTTGGTGTATTTCAAGATCGTGCATCCTTGTATTTAACCTGTGATTGTAAAATACGGTTTATTGTTTTTTCCTTCAAAGCCATGTTGGAATGCAAAGTGTTCAACCAAAGATCGTATGGTTCAACACGCAAACACAGCCTGTATGTTTGTACTGGTGTAAAACTCTTGAAATTTATTGTTGTCGACTGATTACTAATTGCACTAGAATTCACTTGTCAAACGATAAGATTACACATCAAGTATAATGCATTGTTTTCCAAAACTGTAGTTTGTATTTCAACATAATTTAGGGAGAAGAGAACCTGTATTTATTTTACAAAACAACAGTAGTAAATAAAAATAAAACTTAGTACATCAATTGTCTTCTATGGTTTACAGTGTGGAGCCTGTTTAGTTTTCTGATCACTATAACAGTGTAACAATGAAATGATGTCATACTCTTCCAATGGACACACTTTATGTAAGTGATATGTCAACAGATATCTTTGTTGTCTTTGATAACAATCACTCACAATACAGGTATGTCTGTGTGTCTATGTGTCTGTGTAATCACTGAATTCCTTTACAAAGCAAACTGTCTGCAAGCACGAATGTTGATCATATGATTACGTGAATGAATTCCATTACTTTACAGGTTGTATATGTACAGTAGATATGTTTATGTCACAGTTTGTATCTCTCTTGGCGTTTACAAATAATTCACAAAAGGGCCAGAGGCTGTAACTTTTGATGAATTTTTTTCATTATTTTTGTTTTAATGTCAAGTAGTTTACTGTTGTACTACAAAAGCAATTGTTGAGATACACAATATTACAGTTGTCAACTCAGCCTGTACATGTGTAGACTGCATTGTTATTATTGACAAGTGAATTCTAGTAAGGACTAGAATACAGCATAAACAATAAACAGTGCATTTTGCACAATCATATATAGATATCAATATCCTTTTGGGAGTTGGACAAGATTTTGCTATTGATATAAAACAAAAAATGGTGAAAAAATCATCAAATGTTACAGTTACTGATCCCTTAATGTTTGTAGCATGAATAAAATCATTCATCTGTACTAAGGAATCTAAAGTCAAATCTCTGACAAGTCATCTTGCTATCATTAAACACACATTCAAATCTAAACAACAGGGTGAACACTAAAACTTCTCCCTCTCCTTCCAAAAATCTGCAGCAATAAAATAGGTTTTTTTTCCTCAACAGCTACAATACCTTTAACTATTGGCCTCGATAGCTTTGAACTTTGAACTTTGAACTTCTATTTTTCATGAGTTTTCAGTATACACAAAAATACCCTCAGCTTAGGTTATATTCCTCTGAATTCTTGCTATTAAATATGCACAAATATACAATAAATGTGAAAATAATTTCATCGACTGAAAGTCACGACATGGCTGTCAAAGTATATTTAAGCAATAAACCACACAATCAACATTTACTGCAAGATTTGACTAGTTCACCACATACATGTATGTGCCCAAGCAATAATGCATATTGAGTGAACTGGTCAAAACTGAGTTGTATACCAGTTGCTGAGGTGGTTTATCACTATTTTAGCATTATCTTCAATTGAAACTCCGGCATTAAAAGTCAAAAAGGGAATTTTCTCTAGCTGAGAGCTCATGCCTCTTCCAACCATGCTACATGCTACATTTCATGTCTCGACCAATCAGATGGGAGTATTTGCATCATCAATATTGATATACATACATCTATATGGGAAAGGTCAGTAGAAAAGCATCAAAAGATATATGTGAAAAATACTTAAATAATACCTGGCCCCTGACTTATCTTTACTGCCAAATGCTATAGGACAGTTTATTTGATTTAAAAGCTAAGACACACTGACGAACAGAAAATTCTATCATCTTGAAAACTATTATGTAATGATGCATGATAATTTGCATTTCAGAAACTGAAGATTAAATTTAAAATAAGGCTAATGTTTTGCATGCAGACTACATCTCTGCAGTATTACAAGACACTCTGAAATCAAATCCTGTGTAATTAAAGAGAAACATACGGCTTTCTCATTTATTATTTATCTCAATTAGTCATTTTTCACTTCACTGATTACTTTTGCTGAAATATATAGACATTTACTGGAGGGCTTGTGTGACTGATCCATTGCATTTACATATGTTTATTTACTATAGGTAAGTGGACGAGTAGGAGGCGGTTTACGGAATTTAACGGTACAGTTTGCCAGTAAAACTCCGAGGCCCGCAGGGCCGAGGAGTTTCATGGCAAACTGTACCGTTAAATTCCGTAAAACGCCGACTACGAGTTCGCTGACCGTGTTATACCACGAATTTGCCGAGTTTTAGTGCCTTGTTTGCACGCCGAAAGATTTTTATTTGTAATTTTAGTGCAGTGCAAGTTGAAACTTTGGCAGGAAAACATTGACGCGTTTTGACACCTTGTTGAACGAAAGTATAAAAAATAACCCATGATTGGATAAAGTTGACATGTGTTGCTATTGTAGTGCGATGACGTGGTTGAGCACCTGGTTTGATTTGAATTGTATGAATTATGTTTGATTGATTGGTTGGTTGAATGAAGTGAAAAGGTGTTTGCAGATCGACGTTAGAGTCACGCTTTGCTCATTTGGGTCGAAAACTTTGAGCAGCATACACGCAATTGCCGAGTCGCTCTACGTATATCGATATGGCGGATGAAGTACAAATGAAAGCTGTATCCGGTGCACTTCAACTACCAAAGCCAAAGATGGAAAAGAAAAGTCCCCCTGTCACGCCAGTGCTAACGGCCACAATCGGAAGACCAAGCTACACAGCCACGTCAGAGAAAGGCGCAACAGAAACTGCAAGTACAAAAAAAATACGTGTAGATCCACAATGACTGTGGTACTGCGTGTGTGTTTGCCTGTAGCTAGATTTAACTTTACCAAAGGCGACTGAAACCTCCACATTCAGTGTTTGACAACTGACTTTGAAGTCTTAAATTTCAGCTTCGAATGATTGTGATAACAATAACCTTAACACAGAAGTGATATTTGCAATCAATACCGTTATTTCACGGTGACCTGTAATTGATTTTGAGATGTACAGTCGTGCAAAATTAATTCAGTCCAGTGATTCTTTTAAAGTGTCTTTACTCTGTACTTGATGGTGAAATAAATTTCTTCTGGTATAATGTCTCGCATCTGTTTTTTTTTACTTGTCGCCACGTGACTTTCCTTTGTTTAACAAGCGTCCATTTAAAAGTTCTTTTGTTTAAAAGTGTCCGATTTACTAGTAAACCGGACAGTTTTTAACAAAAGAACTGTCCGATTTACTAGTAAATCGGACACTTTTAAACAAAGGAACTTGTAAATCGGACACTTTTTAAACAAAAGAAAGCCAGGTGGTATATAATAAAATATTCGGTTATGGAAATTAGAGAGCATGGTTAGAACAATGGGCACGAGGCGGAGAGTGGTATAACCTCTTTAAACAGAAATATTGATTTTGAGTT
The DNA here is from genome assembly GCF_041260155.1 of Ptychodera flava. NCBI lineage: Eukaryota > Metazoa > Hemichordata > Enteropneusta > Ptychoderidae > Ptychodera > Ptychodera flava. Next base: position 9,128,030 of record NC_091936.1, read on the forward strand.
GCAATGTACAAAACTTCTGAAAGTATTTGAAAACTGTACTTCTATAATAAACCTCCAGTGAAATTTCAAATTGAGATTATAATCATCATGCAATTCTTCATCAATAGTATATGCATGCATGGTCACTCTGATCAATATGACAGACCATATTCTCCTGGATTTTTGGCCAAACAGTGAAACTATAAAAAATATCTTACAATTAGTCTGAGAAAGTGAAAGAAGAACTGTAAAAGCAGAACTGAGAATGCCCTGATATTTTTCACTTCTGTTTCTTATTGTCAAGTATGTCTAGTGAAGAATTTTCTGACTATAGCAGAATCAATACAGCTCTTGAGAGGACTTGCTGTCTCAACCATGCCTGGCGTCAACTTTTGTTGTCTTGATGGAATATATCGCCAACAACTTTTATCAGATGTAGTCAATTTTTTCAGATTTATTCCAAAATTTTGGTTAAAAATTGTAGCAAATGAAAAACTGTGTTCAAAACTACCAAAATCAAATACAAGAATTTCATAAAATTTCTTAAAATGTTACACTGAAATTTTGGTGGGAAAAATTACAGCACTCACAGGGTTACATTATATTTTACCAAAACTCATCCCTTATGCTTTATCTTTTCCAAAGGAACTAGAATTATAGTTAATATAAAAGCATGTGATATATTCTCTAGTGTCTCAGTTGGAACTTAGTATCGATGGTGGAGCAGATGAACAGTTAGATGGTCAGATTCACAAATGAAACAATCAACTCATGAAGCTGACACACACTGACTCTGCCGACTCCATAGTTAACCTTTTCTAATGGAACCTGTCTGATTGCTTTTGTCAGTTTTTGTATTTGCGTAGTGATACCGTAAAACCACAAAGCACGTCATAGAGAAGGAATTTATTGAGGGCATGTCTTTGCCGTAGATCCATACTAATTAATTGCCATCAGCAAACAAACTATTGGTGCTCATCTGAGCTGCACAACAGGAAGAGGTCGCATTGTTTTCCAGGTTTATGACCCCTCAATTTAGACCATGAAACACTTCAATCGTCTGTCGTTCATTGTTCGTATGGAATTAATCCTTTCCTGGTTATTTAAATATACGAAATGAACCGAAAGTATCGGCATAAGCCTGCATCGATGTATCCATATATAAATAGATTCTAAAATAGTATAAAGTTGTATGTGTTAAGAGTTTGTCGGAACAACAGCAGCACTGCCAGCTTGACCAAAAGAAGGCAAGTAAATCTCTTTCGTTGTATCTATTTATTCACGGTTACTCTACCCGACATGGGGTAGAATAACCGTGATTTATTTGAAGGGGACTAACTCACCTTTCTACAGCTTGTCCAAGGACCGATTTTCCACCTGTAAACTGGAACGGGACACTCATCCAACTTACAAGTTCTGAACTCTGAGAGTTTCCCACAACTATTTCCATTCCCAACAGCTACCCGTACGACGTGTCTACTGCGGAACTCCGTCGCATGTCCGCAGCTTGCGCTACAACCCGACCACGGAGACCAAATACTCAGTACACAGTCCTCGGTACAATTTGTACAAGACTGTATACTTTTGGGCTTTTCTCCGTGACTGAGTCTTAGGCAATAGTAATCGGGGGAAATCCTTCTTTCCACCGCCTTTATGCAGCTAACTTGTCGCCTTCTCACACATCGATCTTCACAACATTTGTCCGATCTTGCGAAGTGGCATTCGCCCCACGGTGAAGTGTCCCACAGAAAGACTTCAGATGAAGGGACGTGTAAATTGGATATAACCACAGATTCGTCTGTCGCCACATTTGGTGCAATTGTCGAGTACGAGGCCACCGAAGACCACGTACAAAAGGCCACGAAAAGTTGGACAGCAAAACCGTGGTTTGCAGTCCGAGATAGCAACATGATAGTCATTTCAAACACCCGACAAACCTAACTCCTGGTATACGCGGGATTGATTGCTCGTTTTGGCCGATTCCTCAAGTCCCCACACGAAACACGGTGAGTGGACGTCAACCGACCGGAGAACAGGGGCAAACTTTCAGGAAAACGAGTCACATGAACTCCCACGCACAAAAATTTCACAACTTCCAATCGACAGCTAGTCAATCCCACTCATTGTGTAGTGCTGCACTGTGCTGGCTACTGTATCTCACATCTTGAAGTCATAATCTCTGCAGCTGCCCCCGCGCCCGCTGGCCATGTTCCGTGTTTCAGCTGTAGAAATCTTCAATGAACTGTCAATCACTGTAGCGTCACTTCCTCTGGACGTCCCACGCTTCAAATTCTAACAGTGCGCTACTCTTATCCATTGTCGCCTACGTACAAGGACAGTCGTGTAAAACTTGCGCTGCAAGTTGTAAAACATTTCTTTCAAAAAAAATATTTGAAATAATCACCCTTGGCCTGTAAAGAAAGTCAGGAGATAAATTGAGAGGAAGCTGACTGTACGGCCCATTTGTAATGCGGGAAAGAACATGAGATATGACAATTGAAGTTGTATTTGTCACTTGAGCGTCAATGTTGTCGTACTTTTTCGAAGGCTCGTCTATACCAGCCTTGCTGGTTGAAAGCAAAATTGAATTTTAAAAAACCCATCTCAATCGGCGTATTTGTTGTCAACTTTCCAAATCTTTTCACCTGTCCATGGATAATTCGCTATGGAAAGAAATCATTTTCAGTTTCATCATCGATTGTGCTACCCGTATTAGAAATTAGGCTATTAGGCTAAGCCACAGTCATTTACAAATTATCATTACTAACGATATATGTATGCCTGAGATTCAACGTTTAAATCTGTTCAAACGTAATTAGTCTATCGACCATTTGAAAAACCATTTATCAGCTAGTTAATAATTATTTATAGGGATATCTGATGTAGGCCTAATTTGCGTCAGTTTGCTGATGGAATGGCTATGTCGATCGGTCGTGATCGCCTTTCGCTCGATTCGTTAGGCTATAGGCCTAGCAAGCTTACAGTGACACCGGCTTCGTCGTTTGGCCAACCAAGCTTACAACGGTGACATTCCGTTTGCTAACAGTGTCATTCGGAACAGTGTGATATTGGCAAGTATGTACTGTGGGGGATGTGGTAGTAATCGTAATGTTATGCATACAACAAATAAAAGAATATTCGTATTTCTGCCGACTCGAAGTAGGGCCTACTTATTTTTTTCGTATTTTCAAAATTATCGCGATGGATATGACTATACATCCATGGCAAGCGAAATGGCCCAAAGAAATATTACACAAGACAAACTGTATTCATTTTGGCCGTATTACTGCTAGCAATATTAGACCTCGACACGATATCTTGTATTTCTTTAAGAATTACTTGTATTGTGTCTCAAACCCGAGTACATCTTGTTCAGATTCTGATGCACATACATGTATCAACATCATATTAATTTCCTCTAACAAAGTTACTTCAACATTTACCGTTTCTCGTCACAAATTAAAATATTATTCTTATGTTGTTATAATTAATAATTGTTGTAATTTTATATATGAGGCAGTCGTATGGCATAAGCTTATTAAAAACTAGATTGTTTTCTATAGGCCTAAAAAGCCTATATAGAAAGGGAAACCGCCGTCTGAACTGCGCCTGTGCGAGTTTCTTTTTTACAAACAATGCATTTCATGCACGATATCTAGATCCACCTCATCATCATAACTGTAACATTTAAATTATACGATGTAGATTATGACAGACATGCTTTAACTTTCTTTAATCACCATAGTACCTGGATATAGTGTTTACGTTGGTCTACGTTGATCGCATGGGACTTAAATGTTCCAAATCAGTAATTTGGATTTTTTGTTACCGTAATTCAAATTCCAAGCAACTGTATTAAATGCCTTTTAGTAAAGGTCTATTAATTACATGTAGATATTGATCACTGTGCATTATTTTTGTTCTGTAAGAGTAAACAAATGTGTGTTTCAGTTAACATGCCCTCAGGAAATAGCTAGGTCAGTTTGAAACTTATGCAATCTTCTATCTTTATTTGGTGACCTATCAAAAACCAACACAATTCAGGCAAAGGCATATGTGATTTTTGAAAATGTGAGATAACCTTTTCAAAATGCAATTGTTCATAGCTGTTCACAGCTGATATCTATCTAATAGTCTTGACTAGAATTCCGTCGTCAACCTTAAAATAACGTCTTGTACACAGCGATCGCGAGTTTCGTTTACTGCAGGATGATGACTTGAATTTCAATATTGGGATTAAAATTTAAAAAACGTATTTGTTCCATGATTCAAAATATTATCCGAAAGTTACAATTATCGTCTCTCTAAGTAAATTAAAGTGACGATTTCTAATACGTATATCTTCTTGAGCTGAGAAATTAAATTTTACCGTTCATGAGTCCGTACACAGTCGCTTGAGGTTTGTGATACGGCGAGGGCGCTGTATCCATTATAGACTTAATGGTTCAAGTCGGTGAATTTAAAAAAATCAAATCACACTGTATGAAATCGGGCGTTTACGATTTTATAAGCTAACGTAAACGCGCCTTATCCACTTCCTGTCCCGTCGATTAAGCCAGCTTATATTTCCTAGGGGTGTGACCGGCAGAAACTTACACATCCTAAATCTCACACTTAAGCTGTTACAGGCCGTGTACGTCGAATCTACAAATACGTCCAAATGCAGCTTTCAGCAGGGTGATTCGTTGCAATTTTCAACTATAGTGCTAACATAGTGATCTACGTTGTCTTTAACATGCACTTTTGTGGTTTACGGAGCTAAAACTGGATAGAAAATATGGTTTCGAGCAGGGTTACTCAACTATGTCGAAGTTGCTAGCGAGTGGCGTCAGTGGACAGACGGGCAATTGTCACCACTGTCCGTTGTGATTACATAAGCAACGCGCTCGGGTAACACACAGGAAGTATGAATCGCTTCGGTTGCGTGCCTTACTAATACTATGACCACTCTCTTTTAGTTCTGGTATATAAAGGAACATTAATAGTGGAGCAGCCTCGGTCAATTTTAGCACAGAATGTCTCCCAGTAAATATGTAGTCTTCCAGTAACTAAAGTCTGACGGTAGCCAGCTTCACTTGGACACCCGGACCATTTCGACAGGAGTTATTCGACGTCTAGTTTTGCCGCGGCCACATTGATTCCCCTTTTTAATCACTTCCAACAAGGGAAATTCTCATTTCACTCCTTTTCTTCATGTTAACGCACGTTTTAAGGCGAAGCTAATTCTAGGTACTACATGTAGTACGTTCAAGAACGTGTTAACTCTCACTCCGAGGCACGGTAGCATGGCATTCATTAGTGTCTACCAGCACGCATTATCGCCTAGCGCCTTCTTTACCTCATAACTATACATGTACTTAACTTTGAATCATTTCAACCCACTCTGATTTGATTTGTAATTAGCCATGGATTGACTGCTCACACAAACAGCTTGGCGGTCAGAATGATCAGGATCGAAGTGGCAATAATTCTGGCTGGACGTTGATCAGTAATTGGACGATGTCGTTACCTACTGAGGTCCTTAGGTGCGCACGTGCTACTTTTGATTTGAGCCTAAAATAAGTTTCCCGAAACTTACATTCAAAATCGCTGGCTGGTCAATATCGACGCACAAAAACTATAAAATTAAGAAAGTTCACTAGTAATTTTTGAAATGCGAAAAAAAGTTTAGTGTAAGTTAGGGTCGTGTTATAGAAAAAAAAGGCATATTACGCAAACTTTCGAAAACAATTGTTCCTGTTTTTGAAGGTCAGTGAACCGCTAAATACCGTGGTTTCAGTAAGTTGCGACGGAACGATGTTCCGATGTTTTACAGGACGAACAGGATAAAAAGTTGTGAGTGACAGTAAGCCGGTACGACTGACGTTTCGAACGATCAAGGGACCGTGTTTCCATGAGTGAAGTGAATTATCCCCCTGAAAATCTCCTTGAATGAATAGAATAGCTGCCAAGAATACATATACTATAGGAAATGTCGCTAATTTATATATCAATTTATCAATTTGACAATCATATGTACAACGACAGTCCCTAAACACATAACTACATGAATAATTAACGCAAAGCGTTTCTTCGCAAACGCCGATCACGCCTGTCTGAATGTGAAATACAATAGAGCATGGAGGTGTATCTGGTACTTATGTGTAAATGTAGTTCTAACCTCTTGACACCTCATGTTTCGCGATGGAATCTGCAATTGCATGATATGAATTTTCTTGCCACTGTGAGCAAACCAGCACTATCATGTTTATATCGCTGGGAACTATGATATACTTACAAAATACCGCAACCTCGAAGACAGATGCAATGAGCAATTATCATAAAACACATGATGGACTTTCGTCAATTTATAATGGCGCTTCAGTGAAAACTGGGAAATTCCTGAAAAAGTCCACTGACTGGAAACGCCATGATACTGGCCACGGTCCCTCCTGGCACGTATTTTACATTTATTTCCGGGTTAAATTTCTAGATGTTTCGGCATAAAGTCGTAAATTCCGACCGCAAGCAGTTTCGTGTCGGCCTCTCTGTTTTCTAACGTAAGTCGTTTCGGCACGAAAGCCTAAGATTAAAGTTGTAACAAAGTAAAGCTCTAAAATGTATAGTGTCAACATTAGCATGTTCTATCTTACAGGGAACATGGAAAACACAGTAATATCTTCACATCATTTTCAATTCTGTGACACAAGTTTATCGATAGCACTAGCCGCTGATAAATCAAAAGCTTGAAGGCGGATCCGTTGGAGAAAAAACAAAATGCACGTGAAAGTAAAGATAAGAAGGCAAAGGTCAATCAAGCTTACGAATACGACTAGTCAGTCAATGACTGATAAGTTTGCCCCCCCCCCCAAAAAAAAAACAACAAGAAAAACAAAACAAAACAAATAATCGAAACAGGGATGCTGAAACGACTTAGGTCACGATGCCGATGTGACTTGCGGCCGGAAATTGAGATCGTAACGACATGGGCTGAAACGACTGCTGGAGGCCACCGGTAGGCCACCGGTAGCCAGCGCTACGCAAACCCTTTTATTCCACAAGCTATCAGTCTTTTTAACGCAAATTTTTATCGTGGTAATTACAGTTGTCAAAGTGTAGGTCAGGCCCAGATCATTCAGCTATATCATGGCTGTGAGGTAATCGGCCTAATGGCTTCCTCAAATATCCGAGAGAATTTCTGAAAATCGCCGTTTGTGAAACTTTCCTTTGACATCTAAACGATGCGATCAGAATTCGTCCGACCTTCGCGACGTCAGAACTACGAGTGAAAGACAACTGATAGAAACATAACTTTTTTCCAAATGCAGAAAAGCCACTGACATGAACAATTATGCAACAAATCACTGTCCCTCCGTGGGTGGAGGGACGGTGAACAAATGTAGATCGTGTGAAACGGGTACGCTTTTCCCGCAGAGGAAGTCCTTCAAATGGTGTTTTCTTTGTACAAAACGTGTCAATTACCATTGCGCCAGTAAACTCTCTAAACAATCATGAAAAAATATTTCAGCCGACAAACATTGAAGCCAAGTCAGTTCAATTTAGTACATGTACAAAAATGAGATAAAAGTTCACAGGTCCGCATTTCATAGCCAATATATTCCCCGGAGAAATAACCCATTTGAGAGGTTGTCGGACAAGTGTGTCGAGGTATCGAGAGAACGTACCGGCTATCAAATACTACGCAAAATAGTAAAGAATGAGCTACAAAATCACTATAAGTTTTAAGTTGCAGGTAGAATAAGTCAAGCAAGCTTGTCGAAGAGAATGTTGCATCGGACATCAGAGGTATCGAAGATAACATCTGACAAGTGTGTCACGGGTGTCGATCGACTAGATGGCTTTCAATTCTACTGGTGGACTCAGAAGGAAAAAAATCAAAGAAAAATTAGTCAGAGGAAAGCATTAACGAAATCAAGAAAATCAGTGTATGTCTCATTGTACTTGTCCGTGCACAGTCCCTCCACCCAGGGACCGTGGTCCGCGTAAGCTCATTTTTAACCACAGGCTTTGTTTCTGTATATGATTTTACTGTTGGACAAAAACACCGCAATGCTACGCTAAAATTATAGAATTGATTTCCTTCCCAGAGAACTTGTTTCATATTATGATACGCAGATCGATGGGGAAATAGTTTTAATGTTAGGTATTCTTAGAAGTCGGCTGTCCTTTGTTTGATATTATGATTAGCAACTGCACCCTTCGTTCATTTGCATCTAAATGAAGCCGTCTTGGCTTTGGATTTGCACATATGCATGTGAAATGAGATTTCAACCTGTCGTTTTCACGGGTGTAAGCGATGTTGTAATCACCGTCCCTCCACCCACCTGGGTGGAGGGACGGTGTTGTAATTAATGGTTCATTGTGTATGCACAGGGGGCAGATGAAAGTCCCCGGGTGGGAGGTTTTTTGTGCAACGGTTTACCTTATTTGATTTTATTAATTTTGACTGTGATATTTCAAATAAAGCTTTCGAATCCAAACTGTCTGACTGTGTTTCCAACGTCCTTATCTCCTCTTCAACCAGTGCACATACCACTCTAATTGCTGCGCAAACATTGCCAACTTGTATCAGCGTATCAGCGGATTGGCTTATTAAGTCAACACCACATCCGTCCCACATGTGTGGGGCGGCTGTGGTGTTGACTCAATCACTTAATCCGCTGATACCGACAACGGATTAGCAAGTTGGCAATGTTTTCGGAGCAATTACAATGGTGTATACACACGTTGGAGAGGAGATAAGGACTTGTCGGGTAATATATAAAACAGTCAGACGGTGTGGAGTCGAAATCTTTATTTGAAATACCACAGTCAAAATTAATAAAAGTAATTTTATTAATTTTGACTGTGGTAAAATTAATAAAAGTAATTTTATTAATTTTGACTGTGGTATTTCAAATAAATATTTCGATGATCAAGAAAGCAGTCAGACAGTTTGGAGTTGAACTTTATTTGAAATATCACAGTCAAAATTAATAAAATAAAATAAGGTAAACCGTTGCACAAAAAACCTCCCTCCCTACCCCAGGGGACTGATTTCTTTCGCCTATGGTGTATGGTGCGAGTACTATCAGTGTCAAAGAGGTGAAACGATAATGGTGGTGACATTTCGGGCATTCTCCAAAACAGTCGGTTTTCACTGAAAAAAAAACAGCCTTTAATTTTAGGAGCGGTGAAGATCGCCCAGGTCCCCTGCTTCAAGCCATCGTTCACTGAGCACTGTTGATCGCCACGATTTAGCTCCGCACCGAAAACTGACGCATCAGCAATACAGTATTTGCATCAAAGCACGTGTTTGCATGACTTTGCGGTCCCATGGCACGCGCCGATAGCATTTTTGTCAAAGGATCAACAAAACATAGCTAAACTTCTGTAAGGCGAAACTAGATTCTAACGCCTCCCCTTGATGATAAACATATAAATGAACAATATCTGATTGGTAAGACGAGAGACGTTACATGACCGCAAAATCTTCACAACAGTCAAAGACTAATTCTCAGAAGCAGTTGTCACTAGTCTCTAACGGTCCCATCCTACGGGTGAGAAGTTACGCAATTTGTGTGATTTGTTAATTTCATGGCCACTCCATTTTGTGGGGTGACGGCGGTTATTCGGGTAAAATTCCATGGCCTGGGATCCCCCAGGCCGAAGAAACTGACCAGACCCATAGTGACAGTTGAAAGAACGCTAAATTTTCAGGTACAGGTAGTCAACGGAGCTGTTTCATCGAAAAGGGGCAGGGGAATCGTTTTATTTTTTTAATGGCAGTGGATATTTTAAGGGCAGTGAAACAATATTTTAACTGGATGTGTGGCAGATTTTGTTTGTTAGTTGGGTGGGTAAAATCACATGATTGGCGTTTGGAACGGGTTATTAACGACTGGCGAGAGAAAATGCTCGTAAACTTGTACAGAACAAGAACATTTACGATATACAGCGGAAACGCAGTCAGATGTGTCTCGCGGTAGCTACATGTAAAGAGTACACCAACAACCGCACACTATCCAAAATACAGTCAAAATGTAATAAAGTTGAGGAGAGCTGATGTACATCGGCTTTCATCTGTTTATATTACCAATAAAATCAATTATGAAGTATGAAGCTTTTTATATTTTGTTCTTCCCCCGAAGTGTATAGAAAATATACCGTATGGCGACATGTCTGAACTTTTCGTATTGTTTTCCCAGGCATAGAATTCCAATTGCAAAGAGTTAGCGAGTATATAGAGATGGAGCGTTTTACAAGATGGTCTATACCAGACTGCCTGATTAAGTAAAAAAATCCTGCGTGAGAGATTTAGAATTGACGGACGTCCGAATTCTACTTGTCCAGTTTATTATGAATCATTGTACGTAAGCGATCAAGACTTCCAAAGAATTCTATAGACAGGCACGTTTATAACAACTTTATAATCCTATAATCCGCGGACAACTAAGATCATAATATTTAGCAAAATGCTCTCGTTTCGATTTGTTAGGGTTGCCATCGCAAATGTCGCTCATTTTTTATGACAAATATGTGCAGTCAGCAGACGACACTCTCTTGTGAGTTCAACTTTGTTAAAATTGATGTGACTTGCGACGAAATTGATTAATTGACACAAAACTATAGGAGAGCTGCATTACATTTTGTACCGGTGTGTTTTCGAATATTGCCAATACACTCTCATTAACATTCACCAGGGGCATCAACGACATCAAAAATCGGCTCGGACGTGAGTCAAGGTTGTTTAGCGACATTGCTTAGCAACGCAGCTCGAAAACTTATTCTTGGAAACAGGACGGGAGCATAAGTCAGGGCCGGATTGAGCACAGTACCTATGGAAACCGGTGGTTATTTCTTACAAAATATGTGATTCGACTGCGTACTTCTTCTTTTGGCCTTGGACTTTCGCCGCCTTGCCCCAAACGTCAATCAGCAAACAAATCATAAGATAGTTCAGTCACATTAATCTTTACATTTTGATGCATAAATCTTTTGTGATTAATTGTTATTCTGACTACCTAACTCATACACCGGTACCTCCAAGCTCCATCAAATCCCACATCAAGTTGTGGTGAACACCAAGCTCAGTTCCGCATGTGAAATCGCGACCGTGACCCGATGATGATGAATTGCATAAAAAAAGTGCTTATATTTCGCTTTTCCCGTCATAGGGGGTGTGCCTACAGGTTGATAGTTATTAGGCTATACCAGGCTAATTCCAAAGCTTGTTCAGAAATTGAAACAGATACGATATCCAACTAAAAACCGTGTTTTATACAACTGATTCGTTATCTTTTCGCCTAGACCTTGTTGTGACATCCTTACTTCTGGAGCAACCTGGTTGAGCGCGGCCGAACTACAATATTTCTTCAATGTCTCAAAACATATTGCACCACGTTGGCGCATTGGACACGTCCTTGTATTTTCGTCAGAAACTAAATACAGTAGGTTTGGATATGACATCGGTTATAAATGATGTAATATTAAAGATTAAAATACTTTTATCGATCGACAAAAAAAGAAAGAGAGAGGGTATGTTGAATCAAAGTCGGGAGAAACGATACTTTCCACGAATTAATCAACAGTGAGCAACGACCATGAATATTTTATTCAACTTTTAAAATTTAGTTATCGACTTTCTTTGACACCCCCGTTTTTTTGGTTCGGAAATACTGTCTTCAGTCGTTTTGGTACCTCGTAGTATGACTGACACACGATTACAGGCCTTACCCAAAGTTTTAATTAGGCCTAATTGCTGCTATTTTTTACTATTTTGAAAAGACCTCGCCAAATATCCGGTTCAGCCAGGTGCAGCCAACGAACAATTCACTTTTAAAGGGGTCCTTACTAATGATAAGGTATATAGTGTGCACGGCAAGCAATGTGAACTGACTAATTTTCAGTCGAGAGGGTAATTAATTCATAATTTGCCCTCCCACTAAAACTTTTTCGACCTACCCTGCCGCACTCAAACCCACTCCCCACTTATTTTTGCCCGTTCCCCCTCCCTACTATGAATTTTTGAAGCTGCCCTGTGGCGAAAAAAACTTGCCAATTTCCCCGCCCTGGAAAAAAATCCCCTCAAAATGTTGTCATTCCTTTTCCCCTGCAGACATGAAAAGTTATAAGTACTAGCCCTGTGTCCCAATCCCCAGAAACACCATGGCTCAACTTCCCCTGTCCCCGTTTTAAAAGTAGCTTTCTCTCTCCTCGTTTTTCGCCAAGCCCTGTCCCTGACAATCAACCGATATCTGCCCTGCCCTACAAAACAAACACTAAAATTTGCTCCCTGCCACTTTATAAAAACATGTTCCCTGCCTGAGCAAAATTAAAATTTCCTCTGCCCTCAAAAATCGCCTCCGAACAGCTTTTTTCGATGTTCCTGTTCTGTGCACGGGTTTGGCACGTCTGTGTGCCTAACACAGAATATTCATGAGGATAATATTGCGTAAATACAGTACAAGCCGCAGTCTGATAGCACGGCAAAACTTGACCCTCTAGCCTGCTGTCCTTGAGTTTGTACATTTATCTGTGTAAGACGAAGATGGGGCTAAGTTAGCAATATTCTTGTCTAACGAGAGCGAAAAAATAACATTTTCTTCAAGATTAAGTAAAAAATGATAGTTATCATCAATTCTTCGCAGTTCGTTTCGTGAATATTTGAAAACCTAAGGAGCCGTAAGCCATATTGGTCAAAGGTCAATCAGAAGACCCAGTGTGGTGTTGGCGTGGCGTCGCTTGCACGTACCGCCAACAATGATCAAAATCTCCAGTCGTTCATCTTTTAGCGTTTACTGACATGTCCCGCCCGTGTTTAGGAATGTCTACAGTCTACCCTTGAAATCCTGGACCATCTCGACGACTACGCTGTACGTTTTAATCTAGTACAACTGGAGAGTCGTCCAATCGTGTCGATGTCATGAACTGAGTTACGTTTTAGAGCTACTACCAGAAGCTCAACGGTTCGACAAGCAGCAAGTTTATTCTCCGTTCAATCGGGACGAAACTCGACAACCCATTTTAGCAATTTGGACGGAAGAGGGCAACTCTTTTCGCACAAGCGAAAGGTCGACCCCTCGATCGCTGCTGAGTTCTGCATCAGCTGGACGGTGGTCGTGTACATACCAGGTACAGGTATGTATAGTTAACTTGTCCTCTTTGTCTTATGTAACCAGCCCAAGTGTCTTTTCTTACATACGTCTACTCCTTCTCGTATAAACGTGTTCAGCAATGTCTTTATCTTGCAAAAATGTCTAACGTTTGTGTTGTTTAAATCATCGATATTGCTGATAAAATTTCAAATAAACAATGAACATCTAATTCCCAGGCAACTTCATGCTAATGTGACCTTTGTGGCGAGGGACTGTACAGAAATTACGGGGGGGGGGGGCTAGGGTTGGGGTGTTGGTTGGTGTTTCGAAAATGTAGAATAATCACCCTCAAAAGTGTTTTCAAGAAAAAGATTGCCCCCAACTTTCATTTGTCCTTTGTGTCACAGTCTTATTTGATGTTTTATTAATAACTGACGTAAAATTTCTTATCTGACCTTTGAACTTTCAAAGAATACCCTAAACCTTTAGAAACATGTAATCACTTGGGTGAAAGTCCAATAGCATATTTGTTGTTCACATCTGCTTTCAAACGCTATTCTCACCATCCGGTACTATTCGAAAAACCAAATTTCTTGCACCAACATTCACTAGTAACCAGCTCAGTCTAATTAAGTACATTAATATCAATAATCAAGCATCTATAAATACACAGATGTGGCTAGTTCTGTATTGAAAAATAAGATTTAATGGTTTCCTCATAGATACAATGTGAAGTGAATCACCGTCCCTCCACCCACCGGTCTGGAAACAGCTCCTGTATCTTTGCTCCGAGCCGCGTTGCTGGTAAATATATATATTACAAAAAATCTCTGAATCTCTGACACCTTAAATGTGACAAGTACGTGAATTCGCATTAAAAATATACTAATTTTATCCAAAATGACCAGAATGCATGGCGATATTCACTACAGCGATTTTGCTGGATAAACTTGTCGAGACCAAAATATATTGTAACATAAGCGTTTTGATATTGAGGTGGGAGCTTCAAGGTTCTTTCACATTTTTATACATAAAAATTCATTTCTTTTCAAAGCTGTCGCGTACTCTTTTGGCCTCCAAAATAGAGCTTGCAAGGAATTGCTGCTAGACAACTGTATGCGACAGTATCCCTTAGTTACACAGCGGAGCTATATCAGCCGCTAGGTTTGAGTAATGTTAGAATGAAAATCGATTCTAGAAAATAAACTTTTAGGAAGACTTACACCTCGCAATTCCCCATTTTCAAAAATAGGTAATATTACTAAGGACATAGAACATACAATGTCTAAGTTGAAAACATTCAGCGCTCTGCATTATACATTAGACTACTCTGTGCACTTTATGTGAAGATTTCAGTGCAGGTATGCACAGTATCCTCAGTGTTTGCATGTTTGGGCAAATATTTAATCACAGCACAATCTTTACCTTGTGCAAAATTGCACATACACCAAAATTACTGTATTTTCACAAACTTACTTCAGCTCTGAAGGATGTTGGCTTTTACTGCAGTAGGAAACCATACATTTGTGAAACATATGATGAGTAAATTCAAATTTTAACAGTCATTTTGATTTTGGTAATATTCCTACATGTAAGGAACAGAACATGCAACGTCACAGGTGAAAACATTCACCTCTGTCAGTGTTCAATCTGGGATGTCAAAACAGGGGGTCACTGTAACCCCTACTCCTGTCCCAAGGGGACCATTTTAGAAATTCGGGGGACATCAACACACATGTAAAACCCTTGAATCTTCTGTGGAAAATACTATATTCTGTCAACGTGGGATTTAAAGGGACATAAGCTGTAACTTGTTGCAAGTTTTTCAGTGTTCTGCTTCTGTATATCAACTACTGTGTCTGATCCTAAAAAGTTTGTCATGCTGAAATTTCAAGTATTCTTTTTGTCAACACAGCTTGTATGTGTGTAGTGATCATTGTTTATTGTTTACAAATGAATTCTAGTCCAGGCTTGAATGCAATTTTCAACAATACCGTAATTTCGTAGATTATACTCATTTAGGTTGTGTTGATATGCTAAATACTTGGCTTTAAATTACGAATTAGGGATTCATGCATAAAGTGTAGGAAAACCACAAAACAAAAGTTCTGAAAAATAGCCAAAAGATACAGCTTATGGAGCTTTAATAAAGTTTATATCAACTCTTAAACATACTGTTAACTTGTATGTATTTGGAAATTAATGTTCTGGAAAATCAGATATGTCCGACCTAAAATATTGCTGTTCAAAACGATCATAGCTGGCCCTAAATGGATGCTTGCCTTGTAGTGTTCAACCTTTGTATGGGTGGTAGACGTTGCAGACGCTTCAATTTGAGGACATGCCCCATCATCTTTGTCTAAAACAGGGGTGCATCAACTACTGGCATTAAAAATCCAAGTCGCAACTAGCCTATCGCCATTATGCACAGTCTATTTTGTCTTGTTTACCCCTTTCCTGCCAAGTCGGTGAAAATCCGCTTGAAATTCGGTGTAGCCAGAATCTAAGCACTGGTGACCGTATTCTCCCAACGCGGTGGAAATCGGGCCCTTTTTGGGTACCCCCTTTCCTGCTAAGTCGATGGCACTACGTTTTGCTATCCCCTGCAGTGTTCTCCCCAGGCCATTTTAGCGTAGCGGTCCCGCTACGCTTTCGCCTCTCCCGCTACGCTTTGATTCTCCCCGCTACGCTTTAAAATATTCCCGCCATCCTTTAGTTCACACGCTAGCGCTCTGCGTAGCTACCAGCTGTTGCATGCATTGTCTACACATTAGCGCTCACTGCAACTTTCAACCTGGTGAAAGAGTGGAAGGTGTGAAGTATGGTATGCGTCCGATAACTTGTCCGTAAGTGTTGAGAGGAACGTTAAAACAATAGAAGAATCGGCTGGGCTGTTCACAAGTTTTCATGCCACAACGACTATTACGACCAACAAAGACCTTTAGTCGGTATACATCGAGGACAAGTATTCACAGAGTTAGGCGGTGTAGCACTAGCGGGGCCTTTGATCACATTCCCATGCTTTGATCAACGAAATGGACCGCAAAAGAAACAAAAGAAGCAGTTGACTAGTGAGGTTGATTATGATTTTACAACGATAATCTTTTTTTTTTGTCCGAGTACGATCACGATCGCGATCGAGTTCACATTGCATAAATTCCAATATGGCGGCGGCCATGTTGCCGACGTGTTTATAACGTGCTGACATTGATCCTGGCGTCGCGTGTGGTTCCACTCTGACACGTCCTGGGGAAACAGGACAGGTTTGACGGTGCTGCTGCCACCCTAGCACGACCCTCAGGGTCTCTGACTAACAGACGAGTGAGGTGATGTTTGTGCCTAGCGGACGTACGTAATACTGAAGGAGTTTATTTCCGAAAAAATAAACATGAAACGGCAATAAAATGACGCACTCCCAGGGGCAAACAAAGCCGGTGACCTCAATTTTTTTCTGCAGCAACCCTTGAGCTCCTTCCCCTGTCTACGGGCATGTAGAAATTATCGAAGTCTAACACGTATAAGTACGGCTAAAACTACCCTGAAAATGGGCGATTTCTGCCAAAATGGCTGGCAGGATAACATGCAGGAGAGCCAATCTTTTGCAGGCACATATTATGGGGCGGTTTTCTACTGACTTGGGAGAATAACGGACAAGGGCGCTCGGCAGGAAAAGGGTTAAATTCATTAGCCATGTCACATGCACACAGCTCTACCCTACATCAGTCCTTTCTACCCAGCTTCTTATGCACCACCTTATACACTCTCACAAACTTATTTCAACTTGAAAGTTCACCCTTTTCCTGCCAGACAGTATTAAGACTATAATTCCCAATCAGCCAAGTCAGTAAAACGCGGTATTGAGCCCAAACATGGCGTTTTTTCACCTGCTTGGCTCGGCCTGTTATAGCATCTTTAGTCAAAAAAAATCAAGCTTACAATATTTATGTTTTCTACAGCCTTCAAATGTATAATATTATGTTAAAATACACCATATGGAATATGTTGTGTTTCATTTATTTAACCATCTTGACCTGATGGTGAAATATGGACTTGCAGGAAAAGGGTTAGCGCATAAAATAATGCTTAAAGATACTGCTAGTGGGGCTTTAAAAGGCCGTGAGCTGCAACACTGTGAAATTTGTCCAACCTCAAAGTACCTTCAATTTCTTCAGATATTCATTGCAATCTACAAATTGAACGATATAGTCATTAACTGTGCCTCAACAGCATTTGCTTGTGGCAGAATAGACAAGAAATTGAGCACATCTTTGTTAATTTTAAATTTCCCGCAATTTTCAAAATCTTGCCATAATAAGTGAAAACAAGAATTTTCCTCTAAGTGGAGTGAATCCCTTTCCCTTCCTTCAGTGGGTTGCACCATGTTGTATTTGTAAAGATTTAAATGTGTACATCCACCATTTACGCTGTTTATCATGTAGTTGCATGTAGGCGGCCATATTTGGGTGCGGCACCCATTATTATTTGTCTTACAAGAATCTCCTCATGCAGTCCAACTCTGTGGATAATTACACTAGAGTAAACATCTCTGAGTTATGTAGAAATTTGCTATGAACTGATTTTAATCTAAATATAAAAATCAAAATAATGTCAAAAGTTGCAACTCATCTGCCTTAAAGTAAACATGAGAATAATTCTGATCTTACCTAAACATGGTATGTCATTTTATTTTGCATCACTTCATTAATGATATCCAACTTTCTAAATTAATGCAATTTCTGTATCAAATGAAATGTGGTCTTATTTTCAACATGAACATTTTGTATTATTGTATAACCATGGATGTAAAAAGAGTCAATCTTTCATCCATGCTTAGTGCAGTGGGAATCCGATGATGTCAAGCCTTTGTAGGCCATGGGAATGCTATTGTCTGATTCAAATGTGAATACCAATTGATAGCCAGATGAATATGATTATTCACATGAAATATGATGATTCATCATCTGTGTGTCAGATATTTTGATTTTTCACAGTAAGAGTTTTAACTCTTTTATTTATATCCTTGCAAGTTGCAGGCCCCTTGGAGATGTTTATTAGGCACTGAAAAAGTAGGGAAAGGGTAGTGTCCCAAGGAAAGACAGAGTTACACAAAAAGGCATGCCAACAACAGGAGAATAAGAGAGGTATGTACTACAAAGTCTGCACTGATAATTTTTTAGTCTAAACCAGTGAACTTTGAAGGACAAGGTAACCAAAGCACCAGTGTTGGTGAATTATAGTACATGGTAGAACCATCATGACACAAGTAAAATCAATTTGACTTAGTTGAGCTTTGATATTTGGTTATACATTTGCAGAGCACCTAACAGCTTTAAGCGACAAAATCTGCCTTTTTAGCTCCGCTGTCAGAGACGCGGAGCTTATCCGATAGACTGATTGTCCGTCGTCCGTCCGTCAACAATGGTCTTCTTCTCTGAAACCGCAAGTCAGATTTCTTTGAAATTTGGTATGGAGGTTCATAGGAGTGACCTCACTCAAGATTGTTCAAATTGTGGTGAAATTTGCATAATTGTATTTTTGGGGCAATTTTTCCTGTTTTGGGTCAAGAAATCTTCTTCTCTGAAACTTCACGTCAGATTAATTTGAAACTTGGTATAGAGGTTCCTGGAGGTAACCCCAGTCAAGGTTGTTCAAATTGTGGTGAAATTTGCATAATTGTATTTTTTGGGCAATTTTTCCTGTTTTTGGTAAAAAAGTCATCTTCTCTGAAACCGATCGTCCGATTGCTTTTAAATTTGATGTGCAGTTTACTTAGGGTAACTATAGTCAGATTTGTTCAAATCATGGTGAAATTTGCATATTTGTATTTCAAGGCAATTTTTGTCGTTTTTGGTTAAAAAAATCTTTAAAAATCTTCTTCTTCAAAACTACCAGTCAGATAGCTTTGATATTTGGTACATAGGTCCCTAGGGATGATCTATTTCAGATTTGTTCAAATTGTGCAGAAATATGCAAATTTGCATTTTTAAGGCAATTTTTGCCATTTTTGGTCAAAAAATGTATTTCTCAAAAAGTACTGGTCTGATAGCTTTGAAATTTGGTATACAGGTTTGTATAGATGAACTAAGTAATATATATTGAATTTCTGATGAAATGTGTAATTTTGTGTTTTGGGGGCAATTTTTGCCATTTTTGGTCAAAAAATGTGTATTTCCAAAACTACTCATCTGATAGCTTTGCAATTTGGTATACAGGTTCCTACCGATGAACTTAATGATATTTATTGAAATTATGATGAAATCTGCAATTTTGTTATTTATGGGTAATTTTTGCCATTTTTGGTCGAAAAATGTGTTTCTCAAAAAGTACTGGTCTGATAGCTTTGAAATTCGATATGCAGGTTCGTACAGATTAACTAAATTTGATATTTTGACATTATGGTGAAATCTGCAATTTTGTATATTTTGGGGCAATTTTTGCCATTTCTGTTAAAAAATTTGTTTCTCAAAAACTGCAAGTGGATAGCTTTGATATTTGGTATACAGGTTCCAAGGGATTATTGTAATATGTGATATACTGAAATTATGGTGAAATCTGCAATTTTTATTTTGGGGGACAATTATTGCCATTTTTGGTCAGAAAATTTTATTCTCTAAAAACTACTCGTCAGATAGCTTTAGTGGACGTGTTCTTTGGAATGATCCGATGTAAAAATTCAAATTATGATGAAATCTTCAATTGTATATTTTTGCAGATATTTTAGCATCTTTTTTCTGGCCATTGAAATGAGCTATCAAAGATTTCCACCTTCTTCACCAACATGTGTCAAAAATAGTTATTCTCTACATAAACACAGCGGAGCTATATCGGCCGCTAGGTCGCTTGTTAACCTTCCCTTGAAGATACAGATGTAATCGATTGTTATGCAGCTTATTCAATGTCAAATTTTGAGATCACAATGAAATGTGTAAACCCTGCAAATTATTTTAGAGAAACATACAGATAAAGTATCGCCCAAAGCTTCGCTTTTTTAGCCTCATTATCGTTTCCGTATCGTTTCCGCATCGCCCAACCCCAAATCCAACATCACTCACTCGGTTGTTTGGTATTGTTTCCGTATCGTTTCACTAGCGCATCGCCTCATTCACGGAACTCAAAGACATCAGATATGAGATATCGGGCATGAAAAGTCGATGTCATTTCGTCAAAAGTCATCGAAAATTGAGAATATAGACAAGATTTCATCTAGTTGAAGTTAAATGATCGGTTAATAATCATGAATTCGAACGTCTTGGACGATGTGGGTACGTGATTTAGAGTGATTGGCGCGGCGTGACATATGTAGGCCTACTCAGATTTATACCGTATGCGCACGGTGCGATAGTTTGCCTAAAATTAATTTTATTTTTGATGGATAATTGGTTGCGGAGTGTAACTCTATAGTATGAATGGCGTAGCAATTATTGAAACACTTGGAAGTTCCCGCTATCAGATTGTTATCAATGTGTTGTGACTAAAGGTCACGGACTTCCTCTACATCATAATTTATTCACGTCAATCGGGTTTAAAGGTCACTGTGTGTAAAGCGTTAGGTGAATTCAAGGTGGCATCACTATATGTGTTAACCTAGTATATGATACACTGCAGTTATTATTTTAGCAATTCTCCTTACTTTGTACGGCCAGTTTTTCTTGTGCGCTTTCAAGGACGTACATGTATTTAAGCTTAAAAATACTAATTTCAGTCATTTAAAATGGTCATCCGCACACAGTACCACACATTTCTGGGTTTCTAGTCAGTGGAAAAGTTGTCCCACGTCATTTTTTGACACTTGTCTCATCGGGCAACCGGTACTGGTGTTTCAGTTGCAGTTGCCCAAACGCGACTTTCACTTGCAACCGTTAATGTCTGTCCCTGGTAGAGTGCTATCTTGTTACAAAAATGTTCGCAAATAAAATGGTATACAAACTTCATATCAAATAAAAGCAATTCGTAAAAGAAACGCATTATAATCACAATATGTTTCAACTTTGTTCCCATTTTTGTGTGTTGAAGCAACATTTCATGAATGGATAATGTCGGACATATGGGGTCGGACACATGTATTTGATCTTTCATTTTGTATACCTTTACTCTCAAAAACATCGGCAATGCCAGGCGGCGAATTTCCGAAGGCGGCAACTTTGCTGTTGCATTTTTGAGTGAATAATATGCCGTGGCCAATTGGGACCATGAAATTGACTTGATACGATGCAGCGGCGATGTTTAGGCTGATACGATGCGGAAGCAATGCAAGGCTGATACAGAGGCGGTAATGAAACGATATAGAAAATAAACAAACTGATGCGACAGCAATGTCGGAAATGATACAGAGGTGATCTGAGGCGAAGTTTTATGCCATACTTTATCTGTATTGTTGAAACAACTTAAGGGGCTCTTAGATTGAGTTCAAAACACAAATGTACATAGCATAACATACAATAATAGCATAGTCAAACTCAGGATGAGCTTTTAACACTTTTAACAGCTTTTAACTGGCCAAAATATTGTTGAAGGAATCCATGAAGTGTATTTTATGAACCTTGCCTGGGAACACAACTTTGAAACAATATCACAAGACAAACTCATGTCCAAGAGTTGCAAATTTAATATTGAAAGATGAAACAAGCTTACAATGTATGCTCTGATAACATGTTCCAGATTACACGATGTGCTAAAAAACCATAGTTTTATCTTTTATTAACATTATACGAAACTGTTTTTGGAACAACCAACTGTGTGCAAGAAAACTCTTGCCTTATTTCACAAAATGTAACTTAATATACATTTTTTCATAAAAACATTTTGCATAGTCAAAACAGCTTCAGTGTTGCACCCGCTGGGAACAAGGATATAGTTTTGAACTAGTATTTACTTAGTGGCTGGACTGACAGTTATTGAACAGTATTCAACAACAGTCAGTCCATGCTTCAAGTATCTCTATTATACTTCAAACTTTTCTGTATGGCTGTCTATATAATTTCTTGAAAATTATATGAATGTATATAACACGATTGGAACTAATTTGGGATAATTGGATTTTCATATTTTTCAAATTTCTCAAAGATGTTAGGTGCCGTATAGTTGAATGTTGCAATATTACAAAATACTGATAAAAACAAGTGCGTAACGTAAAAAGAAAAGTAGATGAGTTACATTTGTAGATGAAATCGACATTACTTCATCCAATTATCCCAAATTAGTTCCCATCGTGTTATATGCACTCCAAATAATGCATGATATTGAAAAATCATTTGAAATGGTAATTGACAATGAGTCTCCTTCAAAGCATTTTTTCAAAATTTTTATTTTTTGTAGTCTACAGTTTTCTCTACACATGTGAGCTATGCCTGGCTTGACTAGGGAATCTCTGTTGGTACAAATCAGAATGAATCATGGGATATTTGTAGTATGGGTTGGGTCTTTGCATAGTTAGCACTATTAGATATACAGAGTCAACAATTTTGTCACAATAATTGTACAAATGTACTAATGGGTTCAAATAAAATTTAACAAAGCAAAACTTACTTTAGTTGAGGGTTATGTAAATTGACAGTTCCATTCTGATGTGCTCAAAGGTCTTTGGACAAGGGTGCCAATGTTAAAATGATACATGAATTTCCTTATGTTCCTAAGCATAGGTGGAATGGAAGGCAACATAATATGTTCAAATCAGTAATAAGTCATGATACCAGAGTTGTTCTTAAATATCAAATGTACCATATTGTTAGTTATGACAGTGACTTTATGTATTATGCCATCATTTATCTCACTCTTTGCATGATTTTAAATAACCATCATTTATAATTTCTACCTACAGATTTTAAAGAGGAGAAGTGCAGTGATCAATGCAGATGAGAAGGGTTTCTGGAATGATGTAACTGCAGACCTGATGTCTGATGAGGAGGTCCCACCAGATGGAAGGATGATTGCCTCCAGGCCTTTTTGGCGATCTGACAAACTAAACGATTTGATAGGATAGACACACTCAATCAGCGAATGCTTAATGACTCTAATTCAAGACACTACATACTGCAGAGGAAGTATGGCAGAGCCAGTGAGAGACCACCTGATAACAACAGTTCAGTGACAATTGTGTGAGACAGAACAGTGATGCATAGCTTTTCTGAGTAATTATCCATCATCCCTCTGTTGGTCAACAACTGATTTGTTCTCAATTTTAATTGCTTTACTTGAAAAGCAGTACACAGAGCTGGTGTTGTAAGTTCAGTGAAATATAAAGTCATTAGCTGGCACAGGTCAGTTGACACCAAGAAAAGTTTAGTATAACCAAGGCATAACTTACAAATACTTCACAAGTACATCTTTGAAGTATTGATGAAATTTGTCACTTTGACGTATCTGGATTTGTGCCCTCAAGAATTTATCAAGGTGCAGTTACAGTGTTTAAACATGCTGAAACAAATGTGAGCCACACCGTGTTACTGATGGTATTTTTCTATTTCTTGTCCAAAAATTTCTCTGAAATTGCTTGTCAGATTGCTTTGAAATTTTAAATGCAGGTCTCTTAGGATAATATAATTGAAGCAGTAATCAGTTTGTCCTGATATATGAAAGATTGTGTTTTTCAAAGAAAGCTACGATTTAACAGTGCACATACATGTATGTGATAAGTAAGAGTTAATTAAACATACACTACAAAAAAATTCACCCCTGTGACAGTTCCTGCACAGGCCCTGATACAAACTGTGATACAGGTCTGTGTCAGCAAACACAGAAGGAGTTCTATCAGGGGCTGATGCACATGTCTGTATCAAGTACTGTAAACACATGGCTGTATTTCTACCAATTACAGCACCTGTACACAGTGCTGTGAACACTGATCTCTAACAGGGTCTGAAATTTTTCAGTGTTCAAACAATAACATTTCTTTCTGCTTCTATCATCAAAATTTGCCAATTTTTACAACAAATTTACACCCTGAAATCCATACAGATTTTCAGGCCCTGCAGCTGACACACCACTGTACGCACACCGGTGGTTCAGTGCTGCAATTATAGGTCTTGATACAGTCAGAATTTACAGCATTGTATACAATCCTGTACCACCATGAATCAGAATTTACTCAACCCTAAAATCTGACAGGTTTTTACTGGTCTTGCAAAAAGGTTATTTATCTGGGCCTGTTACAGGTAATGATTATCCTCTGTTACAGGCATGTGTCTGCCTTTTCTTGCTGTGTAGATAGCTTGAGTGCTTCATATTCAATCAAGAAACTCTTGAAATGATTTTTTATTCCTATATTAAAGGTACACATAGTTGATCTTGTAATTTGGTGAATTACACAGTCATTAGCTGACACATCTCAATTGACACAAATTAAAATGTACAAAACTTAGGAATACTACACATGTATATCTTTAAACGTATGCCAAAATTTACAGCATACTGTAAAGAGCATTAATTTTCACCAGGATTTAATTTCACTATTTTGCTGTTTGGGACACATGATTCACTGGGTTTTATTTTCACAGATCAGGCCGTGAAACAATGAATTCTATTATAATTTAAAATTGTCATAGGGGTTTAATTAAGCAGATTTTTAGTTGCTTGTTGTATTTTGGGTTATTTTCCTGTTTTTGTTTAAAATAATTTCTCTGAAACAGGTCAACAGATTGCTTCAAAATTTTGTATACAGGTCAATAAGGATGATAATGGTAAGATATCAAATTGTTCTGATGAACCATATTTCTCCCTGTTAGGCTCAGGCATATTTAAAGTGACTGCATTAATTGATATTAGAGTTATCAAGGCTATGGAAATTCTTTTTTTACAGTATTGAAGATAACTTTGAATGTGTCTCAGGAAAATTGTTCTGAATGTTTTTTGTCTGTATTTTTTAATCAGTGTAGTTTACATAATGCTTTATATTGCCTTTTATTTATTTTACTAACATTTACACATTCCTTTGGAATAAAGAAGAATCATTTACAGTGATCTTGGATTTGTGTATCTAAATTGCAGTATAGTTTTCAGATGCAATCTGTACTCTATTTTGCTGTAGAAAGCATCATTACATTGGTGTCTTCACTTGTAAAAAGAGTACTCATTGCGTATACACACACACACACACACACACACACACACACACACACACATATATATATATATATATATATATATATAGTGTATGTGATGCCTGTATGAGTAGAAATACATGAGTCAAAAGCTACAAAGCATTACTGTTATTTGAGGACCCACCCCCACACCCCAGTTCCCCCGAAGCCAGTGTTGGATAATTATGTAAAAATTGGTGAATAATAAGTATGGATATATGCGGCAACTGACCCTCCCATTATTATGTAATCAATCAATCAAGCCAAAAGTACTGGTCCCTTGTTCTCTATAAATTAGAGAATCCAGTAGTATCCTGAAATACATATATAATGGATAACACGTGAATCCAGCAGAATCCTGCAATGGATTAAGCAATGGATTCTGTTCAGTATCCGACAGAAACCATTGACCACCAGAATCCACTGGCATACATAATGTATATTGTAGTATTCTGGTGGATTCTTGAAGTATCCAGAACAATATACAGAAGAATCCTCAATGGATTTTTCACTTTTGGCACAGTGTACCGGCTAGATAAGTAGTTGACACCAGTTAGTGTTTGACAAGCCTGCAGCTACTGTTCCCAGGCCCTGGGACGGCTAACCAACCAGATCAACACAAACCAAACCCATGGTAAAATATAAAGTAAACAAAATTGTGTCACAGATCATGAGTTTGGTTCTATTACCCTCTCACCGTCCCCTCTAAAGATGCCCAAATTAACGCAATTCAACTATAGACAGTAGAGGGAGCCCACTCTACTGTTTATGATAACAAGAACATCTATCATGTGATAAAGATTTCAGGAGCCATCGACGTCGTGACCATTTCATAGTTAGTTTCGTTTGTCGGACCACGCGGATGTTCACTTTCCTGTCTCAAGGCTGAAATTTATGCATGTGCGTCAATGGACAAACGTATTCACTTTATTGCCAAATTGGGCGTTAAAAACCCAGCGTACTCAGTTTGTACTGACCCAATATTACTGTTGAACGCTACATATGATTGTATCACAAAATACGATTGAAATTCAAAATCGTCGAAGTAAATAAGAAAACGCCACCGATATAAAATAGAGAGGTCAATCACGAAATTTTACAAGAGACATCTTTAATATGTGCATGGCGGTAGAAGAGACTGCTTCAAAGGATGGTCACCCATTAATTAGAGTATTATTTTGAGGTCCCGACATCGACTAATTCTTCATCAGGTATTTCTATGTCGTAAATCACAAATTAAAACATATTGAATATGGGAATCATGTAAAAAATCAACAAGGTCGCAGTTACAAGCTACCTGTGAAAGGTCGCAATCGACTACTATCGATGGACGAAGCGTGTCGCCCCTGAACAGAAATAATTATATTACTTTTGTGAAAGGCATGTAAAAAATTAAGAGAAAATAGCTTCAGGTCATAAGGACCTGCACCAAGCCAAAGCTTCAGGTCCTTACAGAAAACTGCCGGTCCTCAATAAATGCCGTTGTTAACGACCATTAAAGTTAACTTCTCCACCGATACTATGCTTTTGAATGTTGTAATATTTAATTTTTCATATCCTTTTATCAATAGAGTCAGTAAGTATTCACTCCAAAGGACTATTTTTCACATAGATTGCAGAATAGTGTAAATGAATGATCATGAAATATTCATCTACATGATCAGGAATCTGAAAAAGATCACAGCCCTCATCTTCCTCAAGGTCATGCGCACACATTTATCAATGTTTTCCATCACCGGGGGGGGGGGGGAGACAACGGGACTAACAGGAGAATTTGACATTTTCCTAGCCATGTCAAATCCCCTACTCTCGGACTATAAATGATGTCAAACACCCAGGGCCGGGGAATACAGGCTCATGCACTAGCTACATGTGGCTGATGATAGCGAGAAATTTTTTCTATTGTAACTTTCTATGGGGAATGGTGTTCTCTACATTGCTGTGTACAATAGCGCTGTTCACGGTTACACGTTTGTTCCTAAATACAGCTGTACGCGCGCGACATCGGACACACAGCTTGAAATGCGGACAAATTTTATCAATGTTGCACACATGGCCGTTTTTGCAGGTTGTACTCTGAGTCCTGAATATGCCTTTTATTATTCATTGTTACACTAGCAGTCGCCTACTAAGATTTGTTTTCGTCGATTTTGCATGCGCAATTTCAATTTCTAAAAATGCGGACAAATGTTAATTTTTGCATATTAATAAGAACAGTGACGTAAAGTTATTAAAATGACTCTGAAAAGTTTGACAGACCTCGATACTGCTGAAAACCATCGACACAATCAGTTAATGATACCGTAAAATCTTAAAAGACGTAATTTTTTGCGACATTTAGGCCTACAGTCCATGATGACGCTGAGTTTTGCCTGCCTGTCGTAAAACGGTATACATCGAAACAATTTGAAGCCCTACTCTCGGCCTCTGAGAGTATACACGACAGACAGTGCAACTCGACAAAACTGTTAATGATAAGGTCGCTCTGTTTTATAAAATGCACACTTGTTATCACGATATGTCGTGGTAAGAGTACGGCCTTGTGAACTTTGGTAAAGACCAAAGTAAAGACCAACAAGGAGCAAGATGTTCTAGCGGTCCACAAACAAACGCAGCGAAACTTGAACTTGACTGTCGACTGCAGGTAGTGCAATTGGGCTGTCGTGTAACATCTAGTCCTTGTTCAAAACTTGAGGTAAACAAATACCTCCATGTTCAAAACCAAATATGATTAGTCAACAGCACTGTTCTCGTAGTAGTTTTTGTCTTAAACTCTTCTGTGAACCGTTTATGTTTTTAAACGCTTCAATGAAAAATCAAAGCAAAGAAAATAGAGTCAGTTTGATAAAACGAAGGGCTGTATTATGTACATTTGTGTACATGTAAATTCCGAACACTTAAAGTGTGGAACTAGTGAAGTAGAACTGGGTGTTGTTATCATATGACACAGATATGCTAACATTACCAGGGTTACACTCTCTAGACGAGTATTTTTATAATATTGTGTCACATTGTTGCACCAAAATCAATCCATTCCATCATTGCTAGAATCTGCATGCACGGACGTAATTCATACTGATCTGAATGTAATCAGTTGCACCGTGCTATGCGCGTCGATCGGAGGGGTTAGACTTTTTGTAAATGTAAAAAGTCGCAAGACAAAAAATTACTATGTTGCGACATTGTCAACTCCCACCACCCCCGGTCTGGTGTACCATAGAGATCAAATTCCCCCTACCAGGACACGAAGTGCGATCAACATCCCCTGTTGCCCCGCACTCCCACGGTGGAAAACATTGATAGGTGCATGACATTCAAGTCTGAATCGCATGATTCAGAGTCAGTCATCATCTGCATCTGTGACAGGTCTTGACGGAGAAATTTTCATCATTTATTCCAAATTTCAGTCGGTCATAAGGACCGACATGTTGCCAAAAACCTTCGGCCCGACGAGAAATCTGTCGGTCTCGGACCGTCGGACCGACGTTAATTTCGCACACTGCTTATAACTGAATGTGTCATTCTAAAATCGTGAGGTTCGAGTCTTGTACAAGTAAAGAAATACGTGAACTTCAGTCAAACAGTTGAATATCGCGTTTTCTGATATGTTGAATCGAGCATTCGTCGTTCTTCGGTGGCGACTGGCCGTTGAACTATAACGATGATAGACAACCCAGCAGCACGCTGTTTGTCCGCGTGATTGAGTTTATAAACAGGAAAAAGCAGTTGGTGATTCGAAAAAAGCACTTTCGTGGTTGTTTAAGTTTTTTCAAATTCATGGAAATTATTCTATTATTTTCTATTTTGGTTTCTTTAAATTTATTGCATAAGTGTATAATTACCTTATTCAATATCGTTTTCAAGCTATACTGACATGAATTTGTGCTGTGAAATATCGCATACTTTTCAATCGAGATTTACTTCGACCCTGGACTTCGACTCATTTCATAAGCAGTCCACCAATGACAAATTATGTCTGCTCTATATAACTGTTCGTGATAGAGGGACCGTGGTCTGCTCTATAAGAGCGCCGGTACAGATTGAAAAACAAATGCTAGGTCAACATTGGGTTTACATTGTAAATCACAGCATCTGCATTCTAATGTAATATATCAAAACTTTACGTGCGTTACCCGTATCACGTTCCCTCTTTACCCGCATAGAATTTACATAACGATAAGCTTTTCCAAACCGGGCAGAGCAGACACCGGTGCGATATTTTGTCGCTTTAAAAGTTCGAACTATTGGCATATTATTTCTAATTTCTACTGAGAGGCATGTTGCTCGCTCAACTGTCGAAACAAAAAGACGTCGCAACCATTCTCACAAAAAAGGCAGAAAACTTTTGGTGACGTACAGGAACGTAATGTTCATTGCATGCTTTAAACCGTACAGTATAAAGCGGGAACAGTTTTGATTGCCAGACTGCACTGGGCATATGCAGACATAAAAGTCATCTGACATTTTTATCGTCAGTCGCAATTAGTTCGGAGCGGATCGATTTTGAATGTCGGACTTCATTAGGTGCAGACGAACATGTAAAGTGTTATCAGAAAAAGACGTAATTTTTGGATTTTCGAAGTAGGCCAAGTTTGATTGAGACGGGGTCAGTTTGAATGTCAGACTATACTTTGCATAGACACCACGTCAATTCGAGAAAAAAACGCAAAAAACCTGTTTTGTTACTTCGACGCGACGGTATTTGATAATTAACGTGCATTAACCTAAACGCAGGCATATTTTATTACCTAGTGATAATGTCGATCGGGAATGACAATTGTTCAAAGAAAAGTTCCGAGAAAATAAAATAAATAAATAAAATAAATCACGGAAAACTACCGATTTTTGGAGCCTTCGTTTCGGCACGTCGCCAGAGCTAATGGCTTTACCAGGCAAAAAAAAAATGACGATGAGTCATTACTGAGATCGGACGTGTCCTAATTCATAATATAAGCTTGCCTACGTTCCCCAGATACATCGGACTAATGTTTATTGTTCACAAGTTGTGAGAAGTAATCTATAAATGACTAGAACCGTCAAGCACCGCAAAGCGGCTAGTTCATCCTCCAACCACAACTATCGGTATTTCCGAGGTATAGCCTAAACTTACTTGTATAATTAGGGTTATCATACGAAGTTTGGAGGGTACCGACTGATGTTTCCGTATTTTGGCAAGTAGCGCAGCAACTTTATCGTGCCTTCAACAAACAGTTTTTGAATTGCTCTGAGCTCCGGTCAGAGGGTGGAGATTCCAAACCAAAGCAAGGTCATTCGAACGTAATGTAAAACAATCGACGAATACCCTGGCAACGTTTGCCGATAGGGTCCGAGGAGCGGTCGGCATATTTTTTCGCGTACAATCCGGGGGAGTTCAAAGAGTTCGTGGGGGATGTCGCCCGATCGACTGTCAAATTGTATGACATCGCAACCATTTCCAAAATAAAACGACACTGAAACCCTTGGTGAGGTACGTGAACGTAATCTTTATTCACCGTGATTACGTTCAGATGCATTGAGGAAGGTGCATAAGCTTACAACGCGAAGTTTACCGAGTTTGACCATGGTTGACCGATGTGTAAAACACAATCACTGCATCAGAAAAAGATGTTCGTTTTTTTCGGCTCCAATTAGTCCGGAGTAGGTACAATTTTGGATGTCGGACTTGAGCAGATATGCTAAATATATTCAGAAACGGACATAATAATTTGGTGTTCTGCATCATAGGTTGGGATTCTGGGAACAGTTTTTGAATGTCAGACATTGTATTGACCGACATAATATACCAGAAAAAGTCGTGGTTTTTGGTAGTTTTTTCGACCCTAATTTCATTCAGAGCAGGATCGAGTGTGGAACTTTGTTGCATGTCGACTCACATGTAAAATGTTAACAGAATTGGACGTATTTTGGGGTTTTAATGTCGTAATATTAAGTTGGATGGAGAACAGTTGTCTCTTATCGGGTATGGATAAGCTTAGACGTGAAACATACCGGTAAAACAGGTAGTTTTTGGCCGCAATGCGTTTTGAGCGGAGACACTTCCGTATGTCGAAAACTGACTTATTGGACTAGGCTTCAACCACCGTCCCTCCTGGGTGGAGGGACGGTGCTTCAACAAACATTATTGTTACGGTTTATTGTTGACAGGTGGGAGTGATCATGGGTTTTGGAGAAGCCCAACAACGTCACTATGTAAATTACGCAACGCTGTGTCATTCAAGGGGAATTATGCAAATAGGAATGCAAATGTGTCCACAATGTTTACAAAAGCTCCCCGATTTGACCGGGATAGCCACGTGCATATGTTTTGAATTTTAAAAATCGTGTATTACACGGAAACAATTACTTATTATGAATGAGCGACACAGCCTTGATTTCAAGGCGTATTCTCTGAGAATTTCGAAATTTGACAGAAAAATGACCAATTTAGTATTTATCTACCTTAAGACATAAGATAAACGATGGCACGCGAACTGGCTCACAATGTTCATTTTTTGTTAAAATCTAACACATTTCCGAGTATATTATGGTTTCAAACTTTCCGTCCACTCAAAGATCATATTTACACGGATTCAAAATTTACCATAAAACAAAAATGACCAAAATCACTCAAGGAAGGTGGGTGTACCCCTTAAACTACTTTTGTGCCCTTATCAGTTAGGATTCCTATCCAAATTTCTACGATGTGAAAATCGCATTGCGGAGACGGCTAATGTAACAATTATTTCAAATTTCATGAAAAAAGTACGTTTCCGCCAGAAAATGAACCGTCTACCTGGCAGTTTGTGTATTCACATAAATTAGTGTGATGGCAGGTTAGCCTATGACGTCGGACTGTCAAGTACGGTTTCTTTCAGTTGCCGGGAGGTGCTAACTGATCCTCGTTAATTGGGATTAGCTGATAAACAAAGGCTTGTTCCAGATCGATTATTCTCTTTTGTTCACTCGCCAGTTCCTTTCCATGATGGGTAGACTGGGAAACTACTCAGAGATTCGTAAATGTAGCGATTTTGTCGGGTGGTAATACGTGTTTTAACAAACGACCCGGTACTTCTTTACAGTGTAAATGTTTTGCCTGTTTTAGATTAGCCAAGATACGAAGCCCTCCTACTGATTCCGGCAGTACGTATGTAGTGTTCACTCAAAGGGGTTTGTTAGCGTATCGAGCCCGATACCGTTTTCATGTGCCGATATCTGATTAATCAACTCGACAACATATCCGATAGCCAAAAAATCTCCACTTACTCAAGTTTTCACGTCCGTCGTTGTTTCTTTATCCGCACGTCAGTGTCTTTTGTACTGAACAATTTAATATCGTATCGCGCAGTTACCTCCATGATCATATTTTAATTTTGCAGTCAGTGTTCGCATTCTCAAAGCTTGCTCTTCTTGAACGATTGACACAGTGACAATGCCATTTCCAAAATGTGAATGAGAGATCGACCAATGCAAAATAGATGACTCGGAGCAAAGCCAGCGCGAAAAGAACTGACAACGTCCGGTGCGGCAAGCTTATGATTAGCTGACCACAAGTAAAATTGACAGTTATGGCTACTTATTAAATTTGACCGCAGTTTGGGCTGTTTCACCTTTTGTGAATTGAAATATCTTCCGATGCCGTCATTGATGCAAGCGACGATGACGATGTCACGATCCCCATCCGATTTCCCCCGACGGTTGAATCGTGTCTATCCGAGTATGAATGATACCCTGTAGCTATGGGTAACCGACCATTGCCGAACAATGCCGAAGATCAACCGAGTAACGTTCCCGGAATGGCAAGGCTTGGTTATCACGGGTAAATGAAAAAGCTGGCGTTGAAAACGTTGTTTTCGTGCAGCTTTGTCGGACTAGGTCAGGTTCGTAGGCAAGCCATAGGGTTTTGAGCAAAGGCATTTTGCGGGTTTTTTCATAATTTGAGTCATGACGTCGCCATTGATGCAAAATTTCAACACGATCTTGTAGTAGCTTAGCCCTGCGTACGATGCTGTGTGTTCCGCTACAGCTAACCGCCCCGCTCACCACAGCGGGGCGGTTAGCTGTAGCGGAACACACAGCATCGTACGCAGGGCTAGTAGTAGCTCATCCCACAATTACGTTGTCACACGTGCCCTTGAAGAAGCAGGAATCAGCAAGTCGAAAGAAACAATTGCAAGTTCTGCAGTTTAAGACTATATCTCGGGCGACTGAATGGCTATGTCGCTTTCGGTAAAGTTAATGGCACCGACCTTGGCAAAATGCAACTATATTCTATAGGACTATCAAAACAAAATAAAGAATCGGCAGTTCCGATTGCAAATATGTCTGCATGCTCCACCTCCTATGTTTATCTGAAACCGAGTAAATGGCCATACAGGGCAATCACCTCCTCCAAAAAGAGAACTACCGTAAACGCATGTCTTCATGCTTATCCGATTCATTTCCCAATCATAACGTCAACCCAAACTTTGATGAATAGTCGAAAATCTGAACAGGGATTTGTAAAAACTCCATGTTTACAAAAGACTTAACACAATTTTACAAAGTGTTGTGAATTACGAAATAAAGTTGCATTTAGAGAATTTAAATGGGTTGCTTCGGTTAGGTGTGTCGCTTTTATCTTGTTTGCTGTGCAATCAATGTGTTTTAATATTGACAGCACAAGTAGGGAGAGAAATTTGGCGTCAGTTTTTCGAAAATTTTACATCCGAACGAAAAATGCCTTTGATACGAAACAACCGGATTGCTTCGGTTTAGAGATTTGTTGCGCTCATCCTTGTTTGTTGTGTAATCAATGTGTTTTTTTGTTGACAGAATTAGTAAAGAGATAAATTTTGCGTCAGTCCCTGCAGTTTGGTTCATGAGATTTTGTGCTGCGGACCAGTCTATATACCTAACTCATGCACATTTGTTGCGTACCTGGCATTTTCCCAGCATTTAAATTGGATCTGTGGTGTGATCATCTGAAAGTTTTGTGTTTTGTGCGTGCCAACACTTGATAGCTAAGGCTAATCAGACACATATTTAATCACCTTCGACAGATCAAGCTGATGAGGCTGCACGTGTGGACAACGAACCATGTGGCCATACTGTATATTACGCTTGTCACTGATACTTGTCTTCGCATCGAAGCATAGACCCTCTAAAACACGTCTATGATCGAAGTAAATAATCACTCACATGATCCATGAGTGACAGCTTTTTATTTGCCCCTTTGCATCAAAGCTGAACCGCGTCACGGCATTCCTTGCATAAATGCATATGAAATTAGCTGGTTACCGGTTGCCGCCTGGTAGCGTTGTTTGCTTTTTTGCTTTTTCACATTAATCCTGTTAGTCTGAAGTGATAAGTCGACTACATTTGTGGTCATAAAGCTTTCCCCCAGATTGAGCGCTCTATATAAGACTGCGCTCGATTCCCGATAGTTTCGAAACCGACGTTTGGTATGCAGTGTAAGATTTCTTTACAGACTGCCTGACTGACAAACATAAATGTTGTAATTTATGAAACATGTGTGTTTTCACGGCATATAGCCGTTCCGTTGGTTGAAGAATACTCGAAACGTAGGCCTACACACTGTCCCTCCACAAACTGGCCTACATCATGGATGTAAAAAATAGACATCCATGCCTAGATAAGCTCACTCTTTTAGCGAATATAGGCTACAGTAGAAGTCAGGTCTCGCTGCCACTCTCTACATTAATGCAGCGTGGAGGTAGCATGGAGGTAGCATACCTCCATTGATAATGCAATCATGAACCATGTCCTGTAAATCCCAGTAAAAATCACACGCGCAGATACGGATACCTAGCTTATGTTACACAACTGGTATCAGTGGTAAATGACGTTATGCTAGCAAGTACTGCGGTTTTACAAAAGTTTCGGCAGAATTTTGAGGTTGTGAACGGGTTACGAGTATTTGATTCAACGTTACCGACGTGGCCCTAACCGATGTATAAGTTGGGCTAACCATGCCGGTTAAAGGACATTTAAGCCATGTCGTATACGTCGGCCTACAAAGCGGATAAGCTGACGGTTAAGTAACGTATTGGTAAGTAAACAACCGACGGTTCTCTTCCGGTCCAGTCGGATCAGCCATTGAACCGGTGACGAACCGCTGACAAACCGTTGCTAAACCGGAAGTGTAAACGCCCGATTTCATACAGTGTCACTTGTAATCGTTTCCCTTGTGTGTCTCCTATTTCGTACAAACCTATTCCGAATTTGGCAGCCCTGGCCAGGTTTCCCAGCGATTGAATGCGTTACCTTTGAGTCTGCGCAGCAGTGAGTTAGTTTCTGCCGGATTCACTGATTCAGGGTGAAAGTCTCCTGTATAGCGTTCACCCCACTCATCGCGTCCACTCCACTCATACGTTTCTCATGAAAATAAAGCACAAATCGTCGCGTTCACTCCACTCAAACATTCCAAAATCACAGACTATATCCATAAGAAAAAGTACTTTTTGTGCAGCGGCCCTCGCCGTGGATCTACAAGCGACTGTGGGTCGACGTAGGCGAAATCCAACACAAGCGAACACGCGTATAAGATATGAATGGATCTCAGTATAAGGGGTTCATGCAATCAATCCATCCATGAGGAGTCTGTGAAATTGCTGAATCAGTAGAGAATAGGACGTACGTGGCAATTAAAAATAATCCATAAAGGATTGATCATGAACCTAGAAGTCTGTAAGCAAGCCTTAATTTTTTTGCGCTCCGTATTGAATTTGACTATTTCATTCGGATTTTACTTTGTCGACTTCCTAATGAAGTGTCACTTGTAATGTGGAACTTGTTTGACCATGAAGATTCATTTTGAAATGACGTCACACTGTTAATAGTCGCATAGCGATGACAAAGTTGCTTCTCTATCTTTTCTGAATGAAAGGCGACAACTTGAACTGATGTACTGAGTGTGTGGTCTTTGTGACAGAAGGTTGAAAGCAACGGAAAACGCCCCGAAGTATCCGGTCATAAACGCTGCCAATAGGCCTACCTGTAAGACATTTTAACTGACCTCCATGACTGTTCAAACGAGACAAACTGTCTAATGACCCGGTGACACCTTGACGATTTAGCCAGCAGATATATACAGCATATATATGCTAACGAATGAAGAAATTGGCGAATACGCTGGGAGCCGGTACGCCGAATACGTTAGGGACTGGAGAGAAATTACGGGGGGGGGGGGTGTTTTTTGGGGGGTGGGTTGCCATTTTTTGCGCAAGCATATTTGTAGGGTAAGAAAATTTTGTGCAAGACTTCGGGGGAGGGTCACCTTTTTCATGCATCAAAGCTGAACATGCATAAAAACCTTCTGGCATTTTCTGCCATTTCAATTTTCGGCGCGCCCTTCGGGCACACGTTTTAGGGTATATAAAAACAATTTATTGATTATCCAAGCAGCCACATTGAGGCAAAAGATTTAGGTTGTCATGATTTCTACTTACCAAACTCCTCTGTTGTGCATAACTGTTCCCTATAATGACTAAAAGTTTCAACTTAACCTTTCAATAACTATTTGATATAATTCTTAAGACTTATTGAGTATAGGTCGGTGTCAAATGTTCATGTCGCTGTATGTACATTTTTATTTTTTAAGGACTTTGACAGAATACAAACTATTTAGAATAGTTAATAGTGTCATCAATAATAACTGGAAGCTTCAGGTCAAACAACTTTTGAATAACAATTTGGGAGCAGATAACATGTGCTATTTGTAGTTTCGTCATAGCGCACAATGTATAGTGAATCAACATTTCGGTGAAATTCCAAAATCAAATTTCTTTTACACACATGCACTTGTAACCACCTTAGTCTCATCAAATACATTAATATAACTAATCAAGCATACATAATCACACAGATTTACAGAGTTTTGTACTTAAAAAAAACATTATTCAAATTTTTTGCACACACTTGGATTTGACCACCCTTGTGTAATCAAGTACATTGATATCAATAATCAAGCATACATAATTACACAGATTTACTGAGTTTTGTATTTTAAAAAATTATTCATAGTTTCCTCAGAGAATCCCAAAATCAATTGTTTGTTCACATGTGCACTTGTAAACACCTCATGCTAATCAAGTACATTTATATCAGTTATTAAACGTCTATAGATGAACAGATATTGCTAGTTTTATATTTTAAAATACGCGTATATAGTTTTCTCATAGAATACCATGTACAGTGAATCAACATTATCGATGGAATCTAAAAATCATATTTTTTGTACACACATGTACTTTTTACCTGCCATCTCAAGCAAAGCACATTTAAGTGAATTATCGCACACACACATAAATGTAGAGCTATAGCTTGTTTTATGGTGGAATTGTTAATAGTTCGCCCAACAGACTCCCGTGTATTATGATTTGAGATTTTCGGACAAAGCATTATCTTGCAAAAGTCCGAAGAATAGCGACACAATTTCCTACCAATATGACTTTTATCTCGTCGTTTACACCCACGGGAACGGAGCTTCTGTAGATGTCCACTAGAAAACCACAAACGGAACTTCTTTAGATGTATACCCGACTCCACAGTAGAAATATGAAGACAGTACCGCAGAATTATATGTCCAGTGCCCAAACGTACAACAGGTACACGGAACTTGAATTCAATTCTAACAACAGAGAGTAAACTGGCGCAGATACCCGCTGATCAGAGCAATGAAAGAAGAACACCGCGACGTGGCTGCAAGCGAGTTTTTAAATGGTCGGAAATGGATAATTCATCAACACACCTGGTCACGTATCCCAAAAGGCAAAATTCAAAGGTGCTAAACTTGTTCACCTGGTCACGATATATAACTACGTAACACAAATTGAAAAATACATCGTTTAGTTCAGCAAGCCAGCGTTTTAAAGAAATTTTGATAAGTCGGCATACGCTAGCTAAATCGTCAAGGTGTGACAGGGCCCTAATGATACGTTCATGTAACGAACTCACTGTAGAAAATTGAATGATTGTATGTTCCTGGTTTATGCTTTAATCGATGGTATAATTCAGAAAATAGAAGAAGGTGCATTACAGGTCAAATTATTGTTATCTGATTGAGAGAAATATCTAAAAAAAAATAGCGCAACTAACAAAAACAACCACAGTTGTCATGGTGATGTCCTCTCTTCTG
Source organism: Ptychodera flava (assembly GCF_041260155.1). Classification (NCBI taxonomy): domain Eukaryota; kingdom Metazoa; phylum Hemichordata; class Enteropneusta; family Ptychoderidae; genus Ptychodera; species Ptychodera flava. The sequence continues at coordinate 9,166,273 of NC_091936.1, forward strand.
GTGTGAATAATAACGATAAATGATCCCACATGATTTGTGTTTCTATTCTTGCTTATCGACTTCCAAACTATCGCTATGGAAAGGGTTTTTATTTCATCCAAGGAGGTGTTTTCACAGTTGAATCTTGTCACTTGAGACACACGGTGAACTTAAAAGGGCAGTGGCTGTAATTGCTGATATATTTTCATCATTCATTTCCGCAAACTAGCACACGTTTCTCTTCTCTCTTGGGTATTTTATAAAAGCAAAAATATAAAAGTATTCGCCTTCCATATAGAGAGATACAAATTAAGCACGTAGCATTTCGGCTTTATTTCTGGAGGAGGACACAAATTTTACTTCACAGCAAAAATAAAAACACGGTATCCCTTAACGATGAAATCGAGTTTTGAAATTACGTACTTCAGTGGATAAACAAAAACCAAGAAAAAACAAGAGGCCGAGTAAGTGTAAGGTTGCTTTCTTGAAAACTTTGAGGTACATATGATAATTGTCATAATCATCTTTATTTCTTATATAGTGCGTTACATATTTAAATATCTCAATGCGCTTTACATTTTGAAAAAAGAGTGACAAATTACAACAGTAAACTAAAGAAATTGTTAAAATAGATCAACAAATAAAACTCATTTATAAAAAGACTTAAAAGGGTATAAAACTCATGTATAAAATGACTTAAAAAGGCAAGGTTTTAACCCGACTTTAAAATTATCAAGTGACTGAAATGCACGAAGGTGTGACGGTAAAGAATTCCACTTAGAATACAGAGAAAGACGAGGGTTATGATGCCATGTCTTGCCTTCTTGTGCAAACTAAAGTTTGTTTTCTGAAATTGTTATAATGTATTTAGAATACAGAGAAAGACAAGAGTGAATTTACCAGGCAGCTTGTATTGCACTGACAAGTTTCCAAGTATTACTACGGTATACTGCAAAACGCTACCACAGGAATGCCAATATCAATTAGATAATGGTTATAGGTTAGCAAAGGCAAATATTTTTTCGCGTTCTATAAAAAAGACTGACAGAGTTGGCAGAGCATGCAAACTTTTCTGTCTGCATCTCACACTCGTTTTATCGATGAGAGTTTTGAGCTGTTACTCAGTGCATTCACCGTAATGTGTTTCAGCAGTTCAGGAAATTGCACATTAAGATGTCTTGGGCCCCGACATCTTAATGTGCAATTTAAAGTGCCCATTAAGATGTCTTGGGCCGACATCTTGAAAACGTTTTTGTGCCAATCCCGAAAGCAAGATTTTCAAATACCCGGAGAGCAATTAACGAAGATATTAATGTGACGAGAAAGATCGAATTACAGTTTTAATCACCCAAATAACATGTAACCTGGAACAAGGAACCTGCATCGGGAGGTATAGTATGAACAAGTGATGCAGTAAACTAAAACAGCAGAAAAGTTACTTTCTCATTTTCGACGTTGAGGGAGCTAAATGGCACGGTTTCTCAAAACAAGAAGGGTAACTTGTCATTAACGAACTTTGCTTGTCCTTTTCCAATAACAAGTCTTTAAAAATTACAGTTCTTGAAGCGTATGATCAACATGCCCATTTTTGGAGCTGTATAATCGGGGTCATGTTACGTACTCGGGGTTATATACTACCCGGCTTTGGAAAGGACACTAGTACGGAAAGCAAAACAAGTTTACTGAAAATGACAAATTGAGAGTTTTAGAGATCATAGTGATTATCCATAACAGCTGTACGTTTCACTTGTAACTTGACAAGTGAGGTCTATTTTTTTCAGTTGCAACACGAATGATGGTTGGCTGTCATGATTATGTTCAAATGCACCGTTCATCATGACAGCGCCACCTTTTTATTTGCGCGGAGAGACGATGATCATGATGGAATCACATTTAGGTACCTGACACTCGGCATAAAAAAGATTATTTACCGGCCTGGTGAATTCTATAACCTGCATGAAGCGGTCTGGTGTTTTTACGATGAAATAGCAAGAAAACATAAAAGAAATAAAACAGTATAATAGAAACAACGAAAAAACCGAGAGTTTTATCTTCGAACAGTGTGGATTCTGTAGTACTATCTTCAAAGAGTAGATTTTGTATCAGCTTTATCTCTGAGCTAATTGACTTACTTTGCACAGCTTTCAAAGGAGAATAAAGGACTTAACAGTCAATGTCAACAACCACTAATGCGAGAACCAGGGATCGAGGGCTGTCTCCTTTAATCTACGTCTCTTGTGTAATGTCTTAAATGCGACGTTTTTTAAATTTAGAACAGGGACGTCGCTGGATCTCGCGGGATTATTTCTGAGCAACTATCAGCTCGGAACGCAGGCTGGCTCAAGTATTAATATTTAGACAGTTTTTCCTCGAAGGATGTACTGAAACACATTGAAGTCGGCGAGATGATATAAATGTAACGAATTAGTGTATAATATAAAAGGGGATGTAATTCTGCATAAGGCGTGGGTCGGTTAACCGGTTTAGGGTCGGACGTCCATTTTCATTGATTTAAAAAAATAAATAATCTCCAATGATTTTCCGTCACCCTGATTTCTCTGTTCGCAAAATGCAGTTCTATCTCGACTCTAAACTCACATCGAACGGCTAGCTTTCAACCTATCACTGCAATGAATGTTTACAATGTCATTGTTTGCGGTTGAAGTTTTAGTCCGGACTAGAATTCAGTGCTGATAATTATTTTACATTATGTTCTTATTTTAAACGCCTCTTTTCATTCGTCGTCAAGTTTTAGATCTTTGTTTTACCCACAAGTGTGTCAATTTCATTACCGATTGTCCAGATATTAATAGCTCCTTCAATTTCTATGTGCCCCAAGGCGTCTCAGGTCTTCTGACCTTTTCCGGATACCAAATCACCGCGTTAACCTGTCAAAATATTGTTTTCATCTCGGGCAATGACACTTTTAAATAGTGTCTATCGTTTTGACATTGATTTGTCTACCAGTTTTAGTGCTTTTAAAACCCAAGTGTCATCTGTTTTGTTATCTCTTGCTAAAAATCATTTTACTATCGAGAGTTTTTGATGTTTGTCAGTCTCTGTTGTTACTTGTTTAGTGCCCTTTTTTAGTTGGTTTCTGCATGTTGTTATTTGTCTTTTTCTTGTATTATTTCTTCTTTGTTTGCATCCTGTTATTGGGCTATGCCTGTTGGATGTCAGAATGAATAAATAAATAAATAAATAAATAAATAAATAAATAAATTCACTTGCCAACAATAACATTGCATACTATGCGCTCCATGTACTTGCATTAATACTTCGTATTTCATCATACTCTACAGAATTGCCCAAATTCTATGGAAATATGAACATTAAATAGTAAATAGCACGAATAAAATCAGCAGACTTTCGCATTGACGGTCACAATGATCGCGAAATTGAAGCAATTTGCTTCGAGTAGATGGTAGGGTGATCGCGAAATCCGTGTTGGTCAGCCAATAAATGCCAAGCGACTAGTAGGATAGTCTACATACACCGGGGAGAAGAATATGAAATTGTACTCGTTCGCTGGGATGAATATATCATTAACAGTTACAGCTTTTGTCAATTCAGTAGGGTGTGAGTAGTTCTCAACTCTCCGTTTGGATCAACAAGTGTAAAAGTGTACGCAATATAAAAGTTTTGGTCAATCGGTCGTGTCTGTTGACTGGCAGAGATTAAGGTTTCAGAAGACATGATTAAGGCCTATATTTCAAAAACCAATATGCTTTTCGACGCCATAGTCAACTGTCACCGTAATCGCGTTGTACAGGATCAGGCAGCCCACTTCAAGAACTTGTAACCAATTGTCTTCTTACTATTTTGAAGTGTAAATATAGGAAAAGCAAGTAAAAGATGTTCGTAACTGCCCTCCCTCCCACCCATAATTTCCCCTAACCCCTCCCAAATGCCAAAACTCCTCAGTATCCCTCCCCCCAGCACAAGAGTTCCCGGTGCCATCTTCCCATAACAACAGTTCCCCTCTGCCCTCTCAGCAACACATCATATCATCTTCCCTCTGAAGAGTGCTAAAATAGAATGAAACCTTTAAAAACATTCCCCTCCCACTGACAGAAAAGAGATGCCTTCTCCCCCGCCTACTGATTTAATAAAGTAAACGCCCTCCTGCCACAGAACCTCTTGCGAGCACCTTTATGCACGAACAGCTTTATTTGCTGCACACGATGAAAGGTGACTAGACTTGTCCAAAGTCTGGCTGATACATCTAAACGAAGTACAGAAAGGAATAAGTTCTGTAGTTGATAACGATGTAATCGGGAGTCAATAACTATCACGTACGCAATAGTAGCAAACAAATGAAAGCGAACGTTAAAGACAATACCAAGCGAGTTAGTTTGCAACTACGGAGGAAACAGTGAATTGCTCTACTTGAATGGAAAAATGATATTACTAATTTGTTTACCAAATTATTCACGACAATATCCAGGAAGCGGGCAAAACAACCTGAACGACCTGAGATGTAAAAGGTGCACAATTTTCAAATCATGTTTTGTCTGACATGGATATACACGGCATTCGATGAGAAGAGCTACCTCAGTGTTTATGACGTAGTTAGGTTGCTTCACACCGGAAGCCATGAAATTGAAACTGCACGAGTGGATTGTACGAATTAAAAATCAATTGAATTAAAAGAGCAAAGTCGCAACCATTTAAACATTCATTGACTTAATACTCTTACATTTCATGCATTAGGGCCTATGCTGTTTACTGAAGCACAGTTAAAAGTGCCGACTCAACACTATCCTTTCATGGAGCAGAGAGTTTTATAATGCGATAGTGACGCCAGTTTACTTCCCCTAACCAGTGCAGATAACTGTTCCACTTAGTCATGAACACCCACGTCACATAGACGATATTCTCGATTTAGGGTGTACATGTTATCCAGCGGCAGACTTAGTCTAAAAGTTGTAGACAGCGTGGGAATGATACTCTATGGAAACAAAAATTCGACATGTTCAAAACTGTAAACTTTCGTTTCATTGTATTTCTTTGAATTGTTTGGTACAGATGCATGTGATTTGCTCAACAACATGTCTATCGGGATCTTAGTCAAACATGGAAACTTCGAACGAAAATGGTTGAAAACATTTGTAGCCCATGTTACATCATATACTTTTATATTTGCGTGCTTTGTAAGTATGTATGTATGTATGTATGTATGTATGTATGTATGTATGTATGTATGTATGTATGTATGTATGCATATGTATGTATGTATGTATGTATGTATGTATGTATGTATGTATGTATGTATGTATGTATGTATGTATGTATGTATGTATGTATGTATGTATGTATGCATGCATACGTATCTATGTATGTATAAATGTACAAGTCGCGCATGGTCACAAAGAAGCAGCAAATATGACATCGTGTATGAATCACATATGTCAGTTCGGGGTCTTGAGAGTTCTGCATATCACACAGGGCAGAGATATCCATGTGCAATATTTGAATATCTACGTAACTGACCAATATCCATCAATTCACTGAAATATTAGCAGGAAACGAATGCATGTCATAACTGATCGGTGCTCTTGATTTCCAGTTTTGGGTCCGAGAGCAGGTTCGTTACTCACCTGTCAGCAAAGACCTATGTATGGCAGGTGTATATGGGAAATAATGTTTTCATTTTTTGCTTTGAATGGCCAAAGTTGTAACATGTTTAAAAAAACCCTCAATATGCTGGTATTCTAGATCTCTGACAACATTTCGTCGTTATACAATCACTCCACCATAGTACATCTACATGATGCATTGCATTGACAGAAACTGTAATCGCAAGATTCATATTAACCCAATTCATGGCTATGGCTGAACTTTGAGCCAAGACCAACCACTGTATTTACTAACTTTTATTACGAAAGAACATTTTTGAGGGGGAAAGTAAAAGATGTTCACAACTGCAATTTCCGAGAATATTGATGCCACGATGGCGCCGATAAAGTCATGTGACCGGGCAATACCTCTAAATTCACCAATCACGATGTCCGACGATGACTATGATTGCAAGGGGGGCTATAGACACAATGCTCATACGGTGACAGGCGTGGGTTTTCTGTAATAATGCATAATTTGTAAGCAGACCCGTATATAATACACAAACAGCAAAGTCGGCTCTGTACACCATAGACTCTCCAAAACGTTTTTGGAGGTTCTAAGCACAAACAAACACTTTTTGCAAACTGATCGGTAACTATTGGGTGCGAAGAGGTCTGTGACACGGTGGATGGAAACATAAATGTTAAAAGTTGAGAGTCAGAAAAGTGCTATCAATCGATATCTCTTGTATCTATGCCTCAAGACAGATAATTGATTCGAATTTTAATAATTTGCCGGTCAGATATCGTTGGCCGGTTTACACAAATTGATACCACTCCTTCTTTTTATGCGTTGCTAGGGTGTCACTTCGGAATGCAATAATTATGAAAAGTTACAGAGAGCATAGTAATCATTGGCCGGTACATCAGAGTCCTGGAACTCCGCACTTGATTGGCACTGGTGATTCAGGATACAACATCGATCACACAGTTATACTGTACAGGTGCAACACGAAGCGTCTTGTGTACTAGAACACAAACTATCAATATACATATTTAACAAGAGATGTCATAGGAAAGAACGTATCTGACTGCTTTCACGTTGACAAAGTTCGTCATTAACCTGGTTTGAAGGCAGGCGAGTAGGCAGGAAGGCTAATGACCGCGTTGTTCCGAATAACTTCATGATGAGTGGGTGAGCTGCCCCGCGCCCTAAATTTAGGCCTGCTGATTCGATGAGTATTTTCTTGGTACTTGAGACAGAGGTGGTGAATTGATTCACGTGAAGTATACAGCAGTTGGAGTGTAATATCCTCTCGATGACCGTGATTGTAATGGTAAATGCAATCACTAGTAGTTAATCGCTCGGGCTTGACGCCCTCACACGAGTGTTGGTGTTCGTCGGTCTCAATATCAAAAGTGCTATGATTTGAACTAATTTGGGATAATTGGATGGTGAATTAATGTCTGTTTAATCTGCAAATGTAAGCTCATCTGCTTTTCTTTTCAGGTTAAACACTTGTTTTTATGAGTAATTTGTAATATGGCAACATTCAGCTATAGGGCACCTAACGTTTTTGAGAAATCTAAAAAAATGTGAAGATCCAATTAGTTCCAATCGTGTTAACTGTGCTATGGTTAATGAGCAAACGACTATGGTTAGAACGAGTTCAGAAATACTTAAATCAATGAGTTCATTTGAAAAATGACCATAAATCAGTTGTTACAAAATATGTCATTGGTTTGAATGTCTCCTGCCCGTGGTGTAGTTCACTTCTGTTCGTTAAGACTGCTTACAGGTACATGTTTACAAGATTCAAGACTAAACTTACAGGTAAAAACTCAAATTGGTACCTCTTGTTGACAGATACCCATAGCGGTATGACATGCCAAGACAACCATATACTCCTTTACCAAAAATGTACTTAAGCTTGCATGAGCCCTCATCAAACATTAATTGATAGATAAATAGCCAAATAGATAGATAGATAGATAGATAGATAGATAGATAGATAGATAGATAGATAGATAGATAGACAGACAGACAGATAGATAGATTGATAAGTAGGTAGATAGAGACAAACAGACAGACCGACAAACAGACAGGTAGACGGACAGATAGAAAGACAGACAAATAGATGACATAAAGACAAACAGATCGACACATAGATACATAGATACATACATAGATACATACATACATACATACATACATACATACATACATACATACATACATACATACATACATACATACATACATACATACATACATACATACATACATACATACATACATACATAGAAAGGAGATCTTGCTCTCATTGAGACAGTTATATTAAAGATCCTGTCTTATCAATGATTTATGATATTTCTAATGAAAATTTTAGACTATCCGTCACATTTCCATTCACACATGAAGTGGTGTTCCAAACGGTTAAATATTAACAGTTTAATTTGTAGGGCAGTTAACAGCAGTTGGTAATTTTCCTTTGAGATTCCACTGACGATGTTTTCACGCCTCAATCAATTGCCTGACATAACGATGACGCGTAGTGTATAAAATTGAACCACGCAAAATTTTGGCTCCTTTATACTGTGTCCTTGCAGATATGACACCAACTAGAAGCCGTTCGTGTCACTTAATTTCATCACAGTTCTTCCGTCGTATTAGGAGTGAGTGAATATTCGTACATGGGCAACCCACGAACTGACTTTGAGAATTCGAACCAGAGGTGTTTTAATATATTAATATGCTATTCCGATGTATTTGACCAAATTCAAATTTGGAGGGAATAGGTAGTTCGTTGCCCGCCAGTTTTCTCCCTGAACCTACTGAAACTTACCAACTACCTTCTCTACACTGGAAAAGCTCCAATTTGGTCACTCATCGCACAACTCCCGTAAACAACATTATCATACTCCTTGTTCATCCACAGGCCCCCTTCTTTTACATGTAAATCCCTGCTTAATATAAGAAAGAAAATTTCTAACCCGCCGATAAGAGGAAAACATGTACGTTCGTTCTCTCACTTTCAAGTTAAAAGCTACGTAATAGTGAGGTAAATACTCTGGCCAATGTATCGCGATACCAGCCCAAATATATACAACAACATATTTATGTATTTGATTTTTAAAAGACTGTGACTCGCCATTTTCCAATATTAATACCAGCTGTATATAGAAAACAAAATTATATTTTTCGTTTATATTCCCCTCTTTATATAATATTACTTTTACCATCTGTGGTAAAACAGTTAGATATCATCAGTTATTCAGCAGCAACTTGAAAAAGTAATATTTTATACAAATGCCAGCTCTCAATTCAACATATGGCATACACGAGTGACTTGCTATCCTCAGTCAAAGCCTACTGGGAACCTTTCATTTTCACTTTGTTTGTGCAATTTTATGACAGACACGCCTTCACATAATTGCTTGAGCAAGGTGTTAATGACTCAGAGTCATATAATACTTGCAATTCGAGTATAGTGAAATTACTAAATAGTACGAAAACCAGGCAAATGCATGGTCTTCGTGAATCACTGCTATTTCCCCGAATGTTTTTTAATGAAACAAGGCTTTTTTGACCAGCGCTATCTCTTTGCAGTTTCTTTATGAACCTAAAACCTTCAACAGTTTTCCAATTTCAGGTGACCCTTTGGATAGGCCGGCCCATCCCTACTAACTGAACACTTCCTTTTATTGTACAAATTCGTAAAGTACGTCTATTGGCATTGTCATTGACATCAAAGAGCAAAATGACTTTCAAACCTGTCACAAGTTTGTAAGACCAATATCCGTATTTATCGGGTCTAATGCCAGTTTTTGTATCTCTATCCACAAAAAAAAAAACAAACAAAAAAAACCAAAAACAAAAAACACCAATCGGTTTTTGGCGTCTCCAAATGTAATTTCTGTACCAGATTTACTGAAATATCGTGCCTGTAGGTACACACTCTTATACACGGACAGACAGATCGGCGAGGGTGTGATATTGGGCCCCCTGTGTTCCAGTGTCGTTGCACGAACGCTAAAACGGATCATTATGAGTCCCACGCGTATACTTTGACGTCTGCTCTGCACTCCCTCCATCAACCCCGCCCCCAAATCAACAGACTGTATACGATTGGCTCCAATTGCTGCATATGTAACAAGGTCGGGTGCTAAACGTCTCGCGTAGAAACACAATCCTTACAAGCGAAAACACAACCGAACTATTCTAGAGCATAGGTGTTTGAAAATGTAGAATTCCATTACTAGTTTTACTGGTAACGGTTTTGAATGGAAACGATCTGATGTTCATAGTGACAGTTACACAATAATTGATAGTCTCAAGTGGTAGTAGTCGTTTGAATTCTGCCCATTTGTGCTTGAAAGGTGCATTTCAATTTTCGAAAAGAATGAAGGGTGCTTACGTGCTACAGCCATATACATTGACGTCATAGAACATTTTGTGACAATCGCAGAAACATTACAATTACATAGTCGTGGATTTTAATCCGTAAATTGAGTTCTTGGCGATTGCGGCAGTGCTGACCCAATCAACACATTCAACGCAAGCAATCACCCAAGTTGATCAATGAATTACTCTGAGTCCCTGCTGACATTTCTACCGTCATAACTTGATTGAAAAGCCCGAATTTGAAGACTGTTATGAGAAGAATAGACATGGGTCTCCCTAATACTGTAAAATTAAGAGGACAATAAAACATTGCTCAACAATTTCTCACTAAGAATCGATAACGCATTGAACTTAAAAAAAGGAAATTAAAAGTGACAATATCATGGTATTTGAACGTGAGGGGGACAATTCTATTAAATAAATTTCATAGCTGTGAGTGGCTGATTGATTGACTAATAATAGGTTGATTGATTGATTGATTGACAGGATGACATGTTCCTTGATCGAGCAATCGATTGGTTGATTGATTTAGTTAGTTAGTGGGTGCATTGTTGAATCGATATATGAGTGAAAAAGTGTGTGGATAGTTGGGGCTAGTTGGCGAGTGACTTAGTAATTGACTTAGTACCTGCGTCAATGATGGACGAAGTGAGTGGGTGAAAAAGATGGGACGATGATGAACATAGGAATAGATTGAGTAAGTTGGTGAGTGGGTTAATAAATTTGTTGGTGGATGGCTGAGCGAGTGGGCGAAGGAGAGGGTACAATGTAAAATTTCAGTCCTGTGTGTGGGTGAGTGGTTCAGCAGAATTGGGAACAGTCCAACCTGCGCACAATCCATTTAGGCGTTCACTCCCGGTGTTGCAAAATTAATTATTAAATCGTACAAACATATCACGTGACTTTTGGAACAGCGAATCGATTAGGTCTGCAGGGATAATACAAGTTAGCGAATTGGTAGAGACTTTCAGCAGTGTAATAATTTCGAACCTGACAACATAATTTTTTCAGCTTTGACAGAATGATCACAATGAGTTGAGGTGTCAACAGGTACAGAAACATTCGACGATAAATTTTTTTCTTTTTGACCCGATAGAGAAGTGAAGAGTATCTTCTTATCAGCCATATTTATACTGCCATCCTATCTATACTTGTTTACTGAAATAGTTTATTTTTTGACTTATCGAATTATCAATCCAACTAAATAATTCAAAAACTCCGCTGCTCTTCTGGTATCAATGACCAAGACATCGGATCATATTCAATAGATTGAATTGACTTCCCGTTCACAAGCAAAATGAGTTCTAATTTTGATAACGTCAGTGATTTAAATCTCGCGTAAAAGCACATCAAGACTCCTTTAAAAGAAAGTTTATACTGTGATTGTGCTGTTCAGCACAATTTGTTATGTTCAGCGCCCGAAGATGTCTTTTTACATGTAAGACGTTTTGAAATAATAAATAAATAAATAAATAAATAAATAAATAAATAAATAAATAAATAAATAAATAATAACGATGATTATGACAACAACGACGACAACAACAACAAAAACAGCAACAATAAATAAATAAATAAATAACAACAACGACGACAACAACAACAAAAACAGCAACAACAATAATAGGGAGAAGAAGAAGAATGTTTTTATTAGGGACTGGACAGAAATTACAGGCGGGAGGGCCGGTGTTTTTCAAAATGATGCTTCGCGAAAAATAGTGACTCTTTAAAAGCGTTTGCAAGAAAAAGAGTGACCTCCCCACGTTTCATGCGCAAAAAACAGTGACCCCCTGCATCTTACAGCCGGTATCAATAATATCTTAATTGACTTGTAATTTCTCAGTTGACCTGTGAACTTTCAAAGAATAGCTCTCAACCTTTACAAATAATTACTTGGGTTAAATTGTTAAATTCCAATATCATATTTGATGTCAACATCTGCTTTTCGAACACCCTATTCTCATCACGTACATTTATTGTAAAAATACAATATTCATAGTTTTCTCATAGACTACCTTGTATAGTGAATTAACATTCGGTGAAATTCCAAAATCAAATTTCTTACACACACCCTTGTAAACATCATAGTCTAATCAAGTACATTAATATCAATAATCAAGAGTCTATAAATACAAATATTTAGCTAGTTTTGTATAGGGAAATATTGTTCATAGTTTCCTCATACTATGTATAGTGAGTCAACATTTTTCGGTGAAATTCCAATTTGAAATAAAATTTCTGGAACACAAATGCCTTTGTAACGACCCTAGTCTAATCAAGTACATTAATATTAATTATCAAGTATCTATAAAAACACAAATTTCGTTAGGTTTGTATTGTTTTGTATTGTGCTCATAGACTACAATGTACAGGGATTAACATTTCCATGAAATTCAAAAATCAAATTTCTTGTACACATGTGTACTTGTAACCATCCTATTATTACCAAGTGAATTTATATCAATTATCAAAATCTATATATGCACAGATATTGCTACTTTTCTATTGAAAAAAATGTTCATAGTTTTCTCATAGTCTACCATATATAGTGAATCTACATTTTTGATGGAATCCAAAAATCAAATTTTTTCAAATTTCTTGTACACAAATGTACTTTTTACCTCCCACTTTAAGCGAAGTACATTCACATAAATTCTCAAATTCCATATATAAATGTCGGATATAGCTTGTTTGTTGATAAATTTAATAGTTTGCTCAATAGATTCCAATGTGTTATGATTTGATATGTTTGGGTGAAACACTGTGTCGACCACAACTTGTCTTCCTATGGTTGCAATAGTTGCGCAAAAAAATGATGACCCTCCTGCAAAGGCATGCATGAAAAGTTATGATCCTTCAAAAATGCTTACGCGAAAAATAGCGACCCAACCCCCAAAACACCGGCTCTACCCTTCTATAATTTCTGTACAGTCCCATACATCACTTGCGATGACAGATGCAAATGCACAATACAGATTTGCACGGTGAACGGAAAAACGTAAACCAACAGCCGATTTCTGGACCAAGACATTCTGTTTCTCAGAAATCAAATGCACAGGCAGGACACTGTTTGTTCTCCGGCACAAATCTGGTATAAGTAGTGTATAAACTCGATTGATAAGAAAAGTAGTCTAAAATGTGTGTACGCGCCGTTGCTCGCTTCAACGATCAAAATGCGCATGCTCACACAATCAATAAAGTACACCCCAAGTATTCTGCCGACGGTAGGGTGAATTTCATTACAAAGTCAGAACCTACTTGTATGTACTTCACACTTCTTTATCATATTTTAAAGCCATGAAAAATCTAACTCAACAATGTGGAAACTGAAAAACTCACTGTGTTCCCTTTGTAATTTGTTTCGTTTATCGCAAGTTTATTTGAGGTAAATAATAAGCTGTAAAGTTTTGTGTTATTTTTATGATTTTAGTTAGAACTTAAATGTACCTGCCTATATGTATATATATATATATATATATATATATATATATATATATATATATATATATATATATATATATATATATATATATTTATTAAATGTACCTGCCTTTATGAAGGAAACTTTAATATTCTCTTTCATACTGAAAAACAAAAGCAAAGTCTTGAGGCAAAAATCAAATTTTCTAAAATTTACCTACTCTTGAAATTCACAATTGCCACGTTACCCCATATTTACGCTACTCAAAAAATATCAAAATTTATATTTTTATGAAGACAAGAAGTCTAAATTATATTTACCCGACAAATGCATCAGATCATAGCAATGATAGTCTTAATACATGTCAACGAAACGCATGTTATCTCAAGATATCGACTTTAGTGACCACATTTTGAAGAAAATCCTCAGATTAGGCCACCTTGCAGCATTTTACCAGTTGAGAGCGTCTTTGAGGTTAATGGAATATTACGACTTTTTATAGATTATTCAAATTGGCTCTCACATGACCCTAATGTAAATAATGATTACAAAATACAAATTACAGTATTTGTTGATATCAAGGCTTTCAGAAAATGTATACTCTAATGGGGTTACAAGTTAAGATTTTGCACACACACATACAAACAGACAGACAGGTAGACAGACAGATAGACAGATAGACAGACACACATACACAGAGACACAGACATATATATATATATATATATATATATATATATATATATATATATATATATATATATATATATATATATATATATATATATATATATATATATATATATATATATATATATACATGATTGACGCCCAACGTCAGAATCCCTTCCAAAACGTTATTTTTAACGGTGATAGAGCCAAGGCTTCATATAAACATAATAATCTTTAATTCTAATGTCAAACTAAAATGAAGGTGGATTTATCCACTTTGTAAAACACTAACAAATATTTAAGTTTTACATAGAATATACATCCATCGTATATATTTTCGGATTCACGCCTCCGCATACACTGGGGTCTCTTCCAAAACGTTCATTAAGCTGTGATAGAATCACGGTTTCGTGATGAATAACAAATATTTAATCTCAATATCAAAGTCAAAACGAAGGTAATGTTTCTTTCTGTATTTTACTGTCTCTATAAACGACTCTGGTTGTTATAACTCCCAAAGGGACGGGGTGCAATGTAGTCGATGACGTCAAAATGCTACTTTAAAAGCAAGCTGACTGTATACAATCGAATCAAAGAGTCCTCAACAGTTTTTATAAATGTTCGAATTAAGTATTGCATATCAGAATGAAAGGTAACAACAGAGACGACAGAGTAAAATGAAATGCACGTCATGCGCGATTTCTTTTGAAAAGAAAGGAAAATAAAATTTTTCATAACCTGGGCTTAGAATTCTGCTGATCGATACCTTGCTTTTTCTCTGCACATAAATCTTGTGCCACCACGGTGTGTCAATGACGTGTGGGCGTCTGCAAGTTTTATAACGTCATTAATATTCACGGAATTTTCATAGAACGAAGACAGATGTAATCATTTTGACGAGGCCCTCTCTTCAGAGTGTATCCGTGAACGAGTACAACGTACTGCATCATTACAGTAGACCTGCCCAGGGAACCGCGCTTCATCTGCCACTCACTGAACCAAAGGATCTTGGAATAATGGGTAAAAGGGTATGTACAGGTGTCAAATTCTCTTATTGGAACAGCTTCATACTTATCTGAGGGTACGAGGAAATTGGTGTGTTTTATTCTGTTTCACGAGCCCTGTCGGGAGCCATCAGAATTCGAGGAAAAATATACCTGCAATTCTGTCACGCACGGATGTCTCAAAACTTGGGGGAAAATGTGCTTGTCAGAAATTGCAAGTCGCCAGCATGTCTATCGCAACATGTGTCCCGTTAGTCGGCTCATTTTTCTCCAAGGCGTGCTCGCTGCCTCTTTTCTAGGTCAGGCAAAATCGTTTCGACCAGTATCTTTTCGACAGTGGGTTCAAAATAACTTTAAGAATTGTCAAAGGAAATATTCGATATTGCAAATTTTTGAAAGCATCGAGAGACTCATTACTCCGGGGGAAATTCGGATAAATTCCATTTTAAGCGGCTATTAGCATGGTTGTGTAGATTGTCGACGTGGTTCAGAAGAACACGTATGTTGGGAAATCGTACAAATGCATGACGTTTCACATTCTTAATGTTACTTCGAGTGTCTCAAGTACGTGCTCCTTTGACATATTAAGTGGAAATGTTTTGTCTTGTGCGAAGCAGCAAGTGATGTAGTGTATTCGCCTGTAGAATATGAAGACAATGCCGACACAAAAGTCTGTAAGACATACGTTTAAGATGGAGAACTGATTGATAATCCACGGTAACTTTTTTAAATACGTTCAAACAGAACAGGGAAGGGAGACAGCTACAACTCAAAATTTAAAAATGATCCACGCTTTCGCCAACTTCGGAACTTTTTTATCGGTGTCACAAGTTTGTTTAAAACTCAAATTTAACATCGTGTCTGATCAGATGAAGCAATACCGCTGATATCAATATAAAATGTCAACTCCAAAAAGATGATGACCTACTTGGAAGTACAAGTCCTCGCCCATCGAGGTTTCGAGTCGGCCTGGTGTTGGCTTTATGACAAGGCTACAATGGCAAAACTGTGACGTTAAGTTTGCTCCAGGTAGTATGCACCTCGAGTTTGCTCAATTTTCCTCTAGGAAAACTTCAAAATGGGCCCACAATATAAAATGTCAGCTCAAAAAAGTAGATGGTAGATCAGTAAAGTATTGTAGAAGTGGGAGAGTCTAAACATTTGTCTCCGAGGCACATTACCTCAAGTTGAATAGTTTTAAAAACGTAAACGTCAAAAATGAAACCCATTCAAAGGAAACTTTACTATAAGGTTGCTATTCAGTCGCTATCAACCCAATTATTTGCTGTATTCGCGGAAACACTCTAACCACAGCGTCATCTGAAATCAAAGAGCGCTTCGTTAGTGTCTATGTAAAGTTCAATTATAACTGATCATCAAACCGGGTGGCATGGGTAATGTAGAATGCAATCATTACTACACTGATCTCACTAAAGAGGCTTATAGACCAATTACTATCCACATCGCTCCATAACTGTTGTTGTATAACTACTTTAATTGACATATACACCTTTATCAACGTTATCAAGGAAACTCACACGCAACGGCAGATTACATTTCAATTTAGAACCTGTATTATAACAACACACTCTATTAAGGCGATAACTCGCTTCGAAAGTGGAAGTTTTAAATTTGCCAAAGAAATCTAAGGATTTTCTTTCAAAATCAAGAATAAAATTCGTGGGGGTCACCTTTCACATTGAAACCAGAAAAACAAATATGCCAAAATATAGAGATTAACTGTGATACAACATGGTTCATTCCCATGTTAACTCTATGAGAGAAATGTTGAAAATATAATGTTAATTTCTCACAGAAGTGAGTCAGTTTATACTTCATTTTCAGGTGGCATGCGCCTCGAAAGTGAAAGCCGTGAACTTTCACTCAAACTTTCCTCAATGAAACTTTCGACCATTCTATTATCACCCAAATCAAATCACGTGTAATCGTGCCAAGGTTGGTACCAGAGAAATAAATTACCAGGCATTTACCGATATTTGAAATTCAAAATGGCGGCGATCACTGCGTTAACTCTGAGACGAAATTTTTTTCGAATAACTTAGACAGTAAAAAGTTGTTTACTCAAAAAGTTTTAAAATTGGGCAAAACAAGACGTAGATCAGAAAACAAAATTGTCAAATTTTGAGAGAGTCCAAATACGCGTCCGTGAGGCGCATTCTACCTTAATCCACAAGCTTCAAATGTATCACATCTATAACGTAATCACCAAGTAATGTAAAATTTTCAATGTCCGAATAACTGTCCCCGGGGCGTATTCTATCTCAACTCTATTAAATTCTGTCACTTAGTCTTGTTCAGTAAGTGCATGATTTGAATTTTGTGAAAAATTTTAAGTGCTCTAGCTGTATATTTGAACATCAAGTTGGTTTTTCTCAACAAATTATCCACGTAGTCAAACACGCACACACATGTACACATAGGAGCTGATGCGAAATTGAAATCTCGTAGCGATCATCAGACGAATGAATGAATAGACGAACAATTATGTAATATACTCATATATATATATATATATATATATATATATATATATATATATATATATATATATATATATATATATATATACACGTATTCATCTCGCAGGCCTGGCCGAATTAAATGTTTAAATAATTTTGAAATTATTTTGGGATTTTTGGGACAATCTTCTTGTATGACCATTGTCATTTAAAAGGTTCAAATTTTGACATTTTCAGTGGTTTGATTGTGATTCTTCAATCAGCGAGTGGATGGATATGGTATTTGTTCTAGGAGCTCACATTAAGATCGAACAAAAGAGGAAGTCTTAAAGCATGTTCCGAGGTTGCAAAGCAATGACGAACATTGTGACTGAGGAAAAGGGTCACCGTACGGTGGCGGGCTACATATAGTGACACATCCCTCTGTGAGTTTGATACGGACGAAAATTTTAATCGATAATTGCACGCCTCGCGCACTCAGCTAGCGCAACGCGCAAAACCTTGAAGTGGTAGTGCAGGGATATTTCCTAAATGCCATTTAGACATATTGTCGAGACAAACCTTCCAGTTCAAGGAAGGCTTTCATACAGGACGGGAAAGCAGGACAAGAAAACTCCCACTGGTCAGTCATCGACACACTGACATCGTAAATGTAGCTTTTTTTCGAACGTGGCGGTCGAAAGTCAATGAGGACACTCATTTTTGTTTGCAAAATTCAGAATCACACTTTTAGACCTGGGAAGATATCTTGGCATACATATCTAGGTCGAACTTTGTATTTTGAAATTGTCAATGTCATAATACAACGAGAAAAGAGTACAAGAGACAATTTTAAATTGTTATATATTATGAATTAGAAGAATGCTACAAAATACTAGTTAAAATATGTTCGGTCTAATCTTGATGGAGATCATATGATAAGCAGTTAACGTCATCAACACACTTAGGAAGTAGCAGTTTTTAGCAGTTTTTCTCATTATGAGTCATTTTCAGAACCCAGTACACTTCCTCCATGGAGGAATAGAGTTGCAATGAAAAACAAAAAAAATTGGAAGGACTATCACAGCATTAATTGGGATTGAATGAATAAATGGATGTATGGATGGAGAGATGGATAAACCAATGAATGGATAGGTGGGTTGTTGGGTGGATGAATGAATGGATCAATGGATTGATAAATGAACGAATGTTTAGATGAATGAATGAATGAATGAATGAATGAATGAATGAATGAATGAATGAATGAATGAATGAATGAATACAAACATCCATCAACACACACACACACATACATACATACATACATACATACATACATACATACATACATACATACATACATACATACATACATACATACATACAGACAGACAGACAGACAGACAGACAGATACATACAGACAGAAGAGAGTTTACCATATGTCTGTGACAAAACAACATAAAGACTATTATGTTTTAAACAATATCGAATATAGACAACACATCATGGGAAGTGATAACGTTTGTTTACCTTCACAAACTACTGTGCACAAATGGGGGCGTCTAATCATGCTGATGACAACAGTGACGCAAGATGACATAGGGTGGGATTTGTAGAGGATAGAATTATCCCTACTACTCGAATTCACCTCGTTAGGGAGGCCGAGGCTTTTTTCTGTCACGTGGTGTGGTCAAACCAATCAACTCATATCTGTCGGGTTAAGTGGTTTAAACGACACACTGAGAATTTGCGACCGTCTGTCTGTTAAGTTGTCGCACGTTCGCCTTAGAACACCGCTTAAGAGTCGAAGAGCTTTGCTATAGCAAGGTATTGATTTAACCGCTGAACACTGCATTTGTTTAGCGCTCGATATAACTGCACAATATCTGTTACCTTGAACTTGTTGCCATAGCTATTACACGTAATCATGTACAAAGCCCTTTAATTTTGGGTTTCCATTTAATGAACAGATATCAAAGGTAACCGCGTTATATTTATTTTAGGGATTTTTCTATTTCTTTTGCGAATCTCTGAAATACAGTGTCACCCACTTAATGCTCTTTTGCTTTCTGCACTTTGTCTTTCAGGTCTCCGTTGTGCCATCTCTCGTATTTGCAATGAACTTTCTACTTCTAGTAACATACTGTGCAGCTGCGTATTTCATGACTTCCAAGGGCCAACGGGTACTAGACAGTTGTGAGCCCGATCAAACGGAATTAGTAATTAACCAGGAAATTTTGGACGAAGATACGGGGTTCAGAAAATTCTGCTCCGGTACCGTTCATTTACAAAAGTGTGAAGGCGCTTGCGTGTCGCAAGTTTCGCCGAGTGTAGTTATGCCGACCGGATTTTTGAAGGTGAGTGATTTTGAAAAAGCATACTGTGTGTGTAAATGGGATGAGGCACCGCGTTGACAGCTACTGCAAATCTCTGCCTTTTCCTTTTTGATTGTCGGCAGTATATATGCATGTATAAATCGATAAAATTTGGAACACTTTGCACTGAGTGCAACTGTAACACATACAAACATTCATGTAGAATATATGTACACACATCATATCATATGTGTGTGTGTGTGTGTGTGTGTATATATATATATATATATATATATATAAATATATATATATATATATATATATTCGTACATATCTTGTATGTGTCATTGTGAAGTGTGTCACAGTGTCAGTGCAGTTTATGGGTAAAATAATGAATATTTTATTGCTACAGCTTGCCATTAGATTATTCTTAAGCCACGTGTTTTTGTAATTGTGTGAGTGTGTGATTACAGTATAAAAGATGCAGTTGTAAGTTTGACAGATCATACTGTTTTGGTTTAAGTGGCAATCAAAGTAACATGACAGTCATAGTAGATCTGTAAAATGGACAAAGTCGGTAACTCCATCGTTGTTAATATGTGAAACCTTTCGTTCATAAATATATGTGGGCAGGACATGGAATGGTGTTCGCTAAACACTCACCCTTTACCTGGACTTATCTTTCACCCTTTACGCGTTTAAGTCGCGATAACGTAGACAACGTGGCTCTGAACAGAATCAATTATCGGCAACCGAAACATTGCCCGTGTAATTGCATCAATTATGCAAAGCCCTTGAATGAGTCCTGTGAGAAAGGTGCCACATACAGAGATGCGGATATCAAGTCTTATGTCTCACTCATGCCATGCGACTAGGGAACTCTGAGGGGAAAACTTGTTCAATGGTTGTGAATGTAAAAGAGGCGAGTCGGAAAACAATCTACATCAACATAAGACGTTAACAAACTCCATAGCTGGAACGCGTGTGTTCTGATCATGTGCATACTGGGTTATTAAAAAAATGTCTGAACTGGTGGTAAGAGTCACTTGTCCAAATGAAAAACAGAATTTAACCTATATTTAAGGGAAAAACTAACTTTTTCAATATTCTCATTATTTTTGTTCCACGCGACAAAAAACAACTGCACTTTGCTCCTTTACCTTTACCCTTCAAACGCCAAATTCAATTTTTGTCAGTCTTACAAAATATAGCTCTGTCTATTTTTGTCAGATTTTTGCCAAAATTTTGATAAAAACTGTGGCTGATAAAATATTGTGTACATTTGGCCCAAAATTATCAGAAAAATTACAGAAAATTTCATAAAAATTGGCAAAATGTTGCACTAAAATTTTGGTGGGAAAAGTACAGCACTCAAAGGGTCAAAGGATATTGAAATTGAAATAATTAGACATGTTAATTCTTAGCCGTACCAAAACTCAGTCGTCAGCAGCAAAAGTTGACGCTACACTCGTGCAGTCTGTACTTAAAAGGCCAACGCAAAGAATTTTGACATGTAAGCAAGTGTGTCTTACAACCAAAACACAAAATGGTGGTAAATATACTTAAGTTACAGCTGATGGGGCCAAGTTCCAAATTACCAAAGTGAATGGATCAACGAAGCTTGTCATCTTCGCCACCTGGTCTTTGCAATATTATGATGCTCTACTCTTGGGTTCAAAAATATCTTGGAACATTACTATATGATGTTCTCGACATTTCAGACATTTCACATGGTTGTCCTTTTCTCTGAATTACACAATCTGAGATAGTATGTGTTTTCTTTCAATGGTGACCCTTCTTTACTTAATCGACAATCAACTAATTATCAAGTATTGTCATCGTATTCAGTACGCTCTAATGCACTCCGTACACCAAACTATGGACATGATTCTCTTCCGACTATTCATGTGACTTCCTATGTCGTTAGTGACATGAAGATATCAGTGGTTCTCCAATAACTATACATCGCACAAAGAAAAAGTATAATTTCCTTCAAATGAATGCAAATCAAGATTTGGTGTACGGGAACAATTTCTATTCATGGAATACCCGGGAGGAAAATTGTAGCGGTAGAGTGGGTATGAGAATATTCGATGGTCTTTATTACGTGCTCGCGGGACAACCATCACATCGCTTTCTCTCCAAATTGGAATCATTCATCTGACACGGACAGGATGTGCGTCATGCGGGACGTTTTCAATGTTCGTCAGCTGATGTCAAATTAATGCGCAAGACGCAAAAGCAGGACTTTTGAGGGGGTAGTGATTGACCTCACGTACCCGGGAAAGATGGCGATGTCGCTGTTATAACTGTTCTTTTGTTATTATGATAAAAATATATAAATCTATAATGTATTTTATGAGAGAGAGAGAGAGAGAGAGAGAGAGAGAGAGAGAGAGAGAGAGAGAGAGAGAGAGGAGAGCGAGAGAGAGAGAGAGAGAGAGAGAGAGAGAGAGAGAGAGAGAGAGAGAGAGAGATTATGAACTTACATGGATAATTCGATCCTTGGAGCGTGCAGAATGAGAATATGACAATTTTCTAGTCCTCTAGCTAAGATTTAACACTTTTGTCGAGTAGGCAAATGGCGAAGTTAACATTTTTTCATCAGAATTCCACTGACTGACCTCACTTTTAGTACAAATATACTTTAAACAACCCCAAAACAGGTATATTGTTCATATATGATAACTCCCTCGACCCCCTTTCACTTTTATCATCCCTCCCCAGGTCTGATTATCCTCCCTTGAATATAACTATCATTACTTGATGCTCAGATCTCTTGTCGGAAGGTTAAAACATGAAAACCAAACCACTAATCAGCATTTGACATTGTTATTTTACAGGACTAAATGTCACATTAGTGACAGAAATTTGTGTATATGATTCACCTGAAATTACAAGAGGGCAGATTTTTCTGTGTCAAAGTCGTTAAGGGAATACTTTAACAGTGATTTCCCTGCAAGCTGTTATAGGACAAAAATAGAATAATTGAACGAAAAAACCGAGGATGTAGGTTTCATCAACTGGAAGGACTCGTAACTTTTGTGTTTCGCTACAAATGTAATATCTTTTTGGCTGTCAAAAAGTCTGGTGGCATGAAGATGCAAAATCCAAAATATTAACGAGATAATTTTACGAAGTGTTTACCTTTCTTCCCGAAAATGACATCGAGTTTCCTTGTTGTGTTGTTTGTCTGAAGTCCTAATACTACACATGAGGTTCTCAGGTTTCAATTTGATGAGAAATGTTATACTCTCTGTCGATCACATTACTTGCTTGGTGCTCCATTCGTTTATTAATTAAATTTACCTTTACATATGTCAATGACCTTTCCCATGGTACAACTGGACCGCGCACGGTAGCCGAGCTCGGGTTAGATAATGGAATATTCCACTGCAAAAGCTCTTCAGAATAAGAGTTTGATGGAAAACACTACCAAGCACATTATATCTATGCAATGATTCGCAAGTAAGGTACATAAAAATCAATCTACGCACGAAAATCTTAATGAGAAGCATCGCTCAGTGAAAAAAGAAAATTTTGTCTATTTACGTCTGCCAGTGTCGTCAAGTTGCTCGCACGACGAAACATACAATCGGTACGTTTGATATGAGCTGTCGTTTGCTCTTAGGCAACTCTTTTCGCTACAAAATGCGTCAATAAATTTATACTTGTGAGCTCTTATGTGGGAAAGCACCGTTCACGGAATGTGATCCAACTAATGCAATAAGTGGCGAGCCAAAAAAATATTGAATATTTGTCATATTAAGTTTGACCTCTTATCACTTCTACGACCGACGGAAACCTGTGCATGGCAGATGTAGCGTCTGTGGAACTGAATATACAGCGCATAAGTGAAACATGATTTTTATCGACTATAGTGCTTAATTATTTAATAGTATAATAGTAGTACATTGTATATGTGCGTGTAATCGTATTCTAAGACTTGTTGATTTAAAGGTAGAACGCGCCTCTTGGACATAAGCCTATATTCTGACTCTCAAATTTCTACAATTCTTTTCTCATCTACCATTTTGGGGGCTCTTTTAAGCTCTTGGAGAAAGAAAAAAACTTTCACCGTCTTCGAAAATCCAAAATTTTATTTTCCTCCAAAGAGTTAACACAGGGATGGAGACCATTTTGAATTTAAAATATCGCACAATGTTGAATAATTTGTTTCGCTAGCTCCAAACTTCGCCACGTGACCCCTGATTTTTATTGTTGATTTGGTAAGAGAAAGGTTGGAAGTTTCATTTAGGAAAGTTCGAGCAAAAGTTAAAGTCTTTCACTTTCGGGGCGCATACTACCTTAAGAGATCCCGGTATGAGCTTGTGTTTCATAATGGTAAAAGTGCTTTCAATCAGGCGACAATGGAACCGTGCACTGCAGAGTTGAACAACTAACTGTGGACCCATCTATCTCTGATCCAATGCTCGCTTCACGCAGCTAAAATTAACATTGATATATTTGACCGCAAGGAAGGGAAATTGTTGTTGATTTGTTTCGAAAGGGCTCAATTCTGCTCATTCTATGAACTCAAATCGGCTGAAGAAATTTTAAGAAAACGTTCTTTTTCCCACTCTTAGGAAGTAGTGATATTTAAGTACATGTAAGGTAATGAAATGTGGCACTGCTAGTGTATTGGCTGTTAAAATTTGTATCACTTTCCATCATTTTTGTTCTGTAAAATATTTACTTTTCCTATTTCTTTAATCTAAAGTGTGTTTAAATATACATTAACGTGACAAAGGCAATACATTTGTGCAATACGCAATATTATATTGTTGAAAATTAAATCTACCCCGGACTGAAATTGTTTTATGAATTATGACAATGGACATGACATACTTGCATGTAAGGTTATGTTGATAAATTGAATACTTGGTATATCCATACAATACTCTACGGTGGTTTATAGTCAGTAAATTTAAAATGAATCCAACTGTTTTAAGTGGTCCACCAATGAGGAGAAGTAAAAATCTAATCAACTCATGTTCTCAGAATAATGCATAAAACCTATAGTGATGTTTTCACCGACGCCTTTTCTCCAGAGATTGCGTTCGTAGGCTCTGTGACACTAACACTGGCTAACAGATCTAGTCCGTACGAAACCTCACAGTTATCGCTTGGAGGTATATGAGGTTAACCACACGTCCCTTCATCTCCTTCAACCGTAGGTGGAAAACACCCAGGCTGACATCGGTTAGTCACTGCCGTCATTTCCAAGGTTTCGTTACTACGTCATTCTGCACTGTGAGGTATCTGTTTGGTATTTTTAAAACAGATGTTGACAAAGAAACCCAAGGAGGACAGTTTCAAACTTTGCTCAAACTTTATGCAAATAAACTGAAAAAGCTATTTTCTTTCGCAATCAAGGCCGCCTTCAAAATTTCCGGTAAAGAGACAAATTATCCCTAACTTACTTAATTTTTAATTTGAAATTGCTGCCTCTATCTGTGTTGGCTTTAAGTGAAAAATTAAAAAAAAATCGAGTTTCTTGTAAAGTAGGCTTGTATAGGTACTTAGTTTTTCCCTTCGAGTTGTAGAATGATTCAGCATAAACTACACACGGTATGAATTGTAAGATTTTAAGTTAAACTCTCGTCCCTGTAGCCTTTTCTGTCTTAAGTAAGACATTTGCCAGTAGCTTGAAAATATTGGCAAAAGAGGAGACAGCTGTACACGTTGCATATGTGTATGTTTAAATGCACTGTACAGAGGAGTTATACCCATTCACGTACATCACAACAATTTCGTTTAGATCTTCCAATACAGCGGATGGAAGCTAAGAGTCGTAATTGATTAATATTAATTTCATTGTTCGACTTGAAATCTTCCCTTTTCATGCTACGCCCATTTTTACAGTCAGTCTCATCGATGTGTGTTTGTGCACATGTGTTTGTGCCTGTATGACGCTTTAACATAGCATTGTATTGTAAGATTCTAAGTCCGTAAACAGATTGATACTGGAAAATTTAAAACGCTTTCTTTCGTGAGTGTGAACTAAATCATGTGCATACTGAGACAATGAACACCAACCATAAATTTATATATGGCCACTTAATTGTTTTACACGAGACATAAAGGCAGCGGAAAAGGCTAGGGCAACAGGTATAAAATTAAATCCCAAAACAAGTAACTCACTTTCTTTAAGGTATCAGCAGAAACAGAGATATAGCATGCAAGATATCAGATCAATCTGCAGTTAAAATATTAGCCAGGAAATCCTTCACAACTGTGCCTATTTAGAAGCCTATCCTATTATCCATTGTCCCCCTAGCCTGGCGAAAATTGTTTCCCCAAACTCATGATTTTCCTCTGTTATTTACAAGAGAACAACTTCAAATTTATGTACCATACAACGAAAATCGTGCCGAACATATTTCAATGTGTAGAAACAGAAAAACAACAGAATGCAAAATCGGAACCTTTTCGCGAAAAATGAACTAAACGATTAGTACAAGGACAACTTTCTTTAGTGTTGAGAATGGTTATGAATACTGAAAATGTTTCATGTTGGTTTCGAATCCACTAAATTAATGTGTTTACATCCCTGAAAAATTTTATTAAAAGAGCCTTTTCCGTCACTATAAAATAAGGTCTCTGTAATATTTAAGAGAGTGTTAAAAAAGGTCCAATGGTGCGCTATTAACGTTTTCACTCAGGGGTCAATCAACACGTGGTTCATTCACCCTATGCAACTCTATGGAGTCATTTCAATCTTAGAATACTGATTTTGTTTCGAAGTCCTTAGAACAACCTCATGAGCTGAATTTCAGCCACAGTTGATCGTTTGTCATCTTCTTTATTGCAGAGGTGTAAATGTTGCAGGGAAAGTTCGAGAAGACTAAAAACAGTTACGCTGCGTGAATGTCGAGATCTGAACAACAATCTGCTAGAAGGGTTAACTCACACCATAATATTGGAAGAACCCGTGAACTGCGCATGTCAAGACTGTGCCTTCTGAAGCCTTGCCAGCAAATATTTATTTATCTCTTGAGAATTTTGCAGTGATTTACAGAAAAGAATCGTATCTTTGATTTACAGCTGGATTGAACTACGACTTCAAATGCCATGGCCCATATTTTTTAAAACATATTGCCCACGTGATGGCATATAAAATACCTGGTGATACAGAATGTTGCCGTACGATCCATGCCATGAGTACGTATGGCATTAACAGTGATATCGTTTTCGTACTTTCCCCCTATTTAGTTACGAAAGATTTGTTTGAAAGCAAACTTTAAGTGCAAAATTTATCAAGACAGACACGATAATATATCATTTGAAATAAAGTCAGTTGTTTTCTTGTTTTCAATTTAGCGGTGTAAGTCCATTAGGACGTAAACACCGGAAGTGATCACTATATAAAACTCGATAGATGGCAACAGTGTACCTGTTTTGGGTTGAACGTAATTCTTGTAAGAACAGACAACAATGAGATATTTTACACAGTAGCTCTAATATGTCATAACCATATGATGCCCTATAGTGATATGTAAAACTGTAAAAATATACACATGAATTCTTTTTACGGTTAATGTTATTATTCAGGGTACCAAAAACCACATCTTAAAAATTCTAGACTGAAATAAAGCACAGTTCACAGTCTCTGCAGTACACATGGGAGGATTCATGTTGTAGTGGAGAGACTGTGCACGATTTTCGAAACACGTGTTAGCTTTTAATATGGAGAATAATGATCCAAAATGTGTGATGAGTAAGGGCAGGCAGCCTTACGAGAGTTGAGACAAGCGAACTGATCATCGTCTTTGATCACCAACTTTAGAAAACGCCGATTTACGTTTCTTTTTGAATCGGCAAAACATATTTTCCAATCGTTGTACATTCACATTACTTCTCGCTGCAGATGGTAAACGGAAGCGGTTTCTCCAACCTCCGCACGGCTCAAATTTTCATTTGGTTCTACTGAAGACCCTGAATAGCGCCTTGCTCACGTCTTAGATTTGTGTATAATTATACGACACGGCTAAGTGTCGGATCTGCTGTAATCTTTTCTTTTGACGTCAAATGGAAAATAAAGCTTGCTAATTCTTGAAAATTGGACGATGTTCATGTAAATAACGTGCACAGCATTCACTAGAGTGTCACTTGTTGCTAACCCATATCAAATACAAGCCTCGTTTCCAAACTATGATGGCGGGACTATATTCCCACTCACTTCAATAAACTGACAACATTGATTACCATGTTCACGACTGAAACTAATTCTTGATAATTGAATCTTCATATTTTTCAAATTTCTCAAAAGTGTTAGATGCCCTGTAACTTAATGTCGTAATATTACAAATTATTGATAAAAACAAATGTGTAACTTAAAAGGAAAGACAGATGAGCTTACATTTGCAGATTAACGGACATTACTTCAGCATCCACTTATCCCAAATAAGTTCTAACTTAAATTGTTGCATGAAGCACAAATTTAGATAACGACTCATTATCGGTTGATTTACATACTCAAGCAAGGCTCATTGATAACTGTGCATGAAAGAATATCATCAGTGAAGAAATTAATCATTATATGTAAATTGTCCAAAAACGACGAAATTCACGTGATTCAACCATGACAATATGAGGTCAATAAACGATTGGATCATTCGTAAATCCAATCTATACAGTGTATTATGATTTCACATTAACAACTTTGTACAGTTGGAGATTCAATCTAGTTAACCATGATTTGAACATGCAATGATGTGTCATCGGAACACCTACAGGCGTGCATTTCCCATTCTATCGGTTAGAGATGGACATTTATTACACCTCACTCATTCAGCGTGCACTGCCATTGGTTAAACACGACTCACGTGACATGTAAAAGAACGTGATGATGCCCTCTGCCAGGGCTCGAAATTAGCGGTAGTCCCGCGTCCATAGACTACCAACTTTTCCCTGGCACTACCAAAGTCCATGAAATGGTAGCCCACACGGACTACCAAAGCCTGGGACATGAAATACTTGGCGTGCGATGTCCATCACTTTTGGACGAGCTAAATGCAGTCAACATGTAGTTTCATTTGTTTGAAGCAATTATCCTTTCATCTGTGAAGAGTTTTTTTCTGGTGACTATTACAATTTTCACTGCTATGTTGTTGTTTTCACAAGATGCAGAGCGTTTCATACTAGAATGTTGAGTTGCTTTTCCGTGTGCAGTCTTTGCATGCCAGTTCACATTATGCTGTTGATCGGCAGCATACAAGACGTACTTGTGTAAAGTTTTGGGGTTTTGATGCTGAAATTTCACAAAACTTTCACTTCTTTATCCAGAGATTGTGTAATCAGTTTGATTTTAAATAGTAATATAAAACACCGTGTCAGTTAAGCTTGGAAATCGTGGCTGAGTTTCGCTGTATTTTATCTATGGTTGTCGATCAGAATGTATTACGTTCTGTACAGAGAGACTCGGGTGTAACAAGGCATGCCAGTTCATAAAGATCATGAGAATATTTTTTTCTGTTTTTCTTTACTCAAGTTACAATTTCTTTGGATGTATAAGCCGATTTAGAAAGTGATAGAAAGTGTTACAAATGTACAAAAATAAGCATAAATTAAGCGTTCGTGACACATAACATGGGGTATCTCGAGTAGAAGCCCCTGGTTTTACTGCTGTTTTGTGTTGCTGAACCGGGGGCTTATACAGGGACGAGCACAGTATCCCTAAACCAAAATATTCATGGACTACCAGCTATTGTCACTGGGCTACCAACTTCAGAAAATGGTAGCCCAAGTGGACTACCAAGGTAAAATTTTAATTTCGAGCCCTGCCTCTGCGAACGTGATGGTGCCCTCTGCGAACTTGATGATGCCCTCTGCATTTGATATTACATGGATGACGTCATTTTACTTACTGGGCATCCTTTCTGTGCGTAACAAATTGTTACAAAAAAGTTTGCTTGTTGCAGTCGGCAACTATGGCTGCGAACGTCATGCAGAGCTATCAGCGGCACAGTTAGACGATATTTTGATGCAAGTAAACAGCAAACGAACGAAAATGGCAACAAGGAATGCAATTTTTTAGTTCAGCGACTATGCAAGCAACAAATTCGAGGAGATCGGCAAACTTTCAGCGGCAACCCTAGACTCGGTACTGACAACATATTACGCTGAGGTCCGGACTCAGAAATGCGAACTGTACTCGAAGAAGTCTTTGTGTTTTTGTTTCTTTGAATGTTTGCTTGTTCGGTGTAATAAAAATAATAACACATGAGAGTTAGGGCAATATCACGATTTTTTGCCTGCCCTCGGCTGGTGGTCATGATCGAAATACTGATGATGCCCTCGCCTACGGCTCGGGCATCATCAGTATTTCGATCATGACCACCTTCCCTTGGGCAGGCAATAAATCGTGATATTGCCCTCGCTCTCATGTGTTATTATTTAAATCACACACCGTGTACGTTGCTGACAGTTACGTCCATCCTTTATTCTGAAAAGAATGGCTTGAAAACTGTATTATCCCTAAACTGTTAATACTTTGGACTGTTTTTGAACTTGCGTTAATAAGTCGATGTAACATGTTTGCTTTAGATTGCTTTGACAAAGTCTGCTCAATGTTAACCTCGTACTCTGTAGAGCACAGAGAAGTTTGAATTCCGAGTCCTCTACAGGTGATAGACGAGAAAAATTCTCGCAAACGTGAAGGTGTCGGCCATGAAAGGTTAGAGGAGGAAGATGCAACTAGATGAATTTAGAAGCGGATTTGTCGAGGGACCATTGTGAAGTACAACAACTTCCTAGTCTTGGCCCAACATAGGTTGTAACACAAGCAATTCCGTTCTGGCCATACGATTACTTGTTATGGCTCAAGTCTTGCAATTTGACTGTGATTTTAGATTTTTTCAACCCACCTCTACTATACATGATATACATACCATACAAACACTGTCATAGACATGCTGCGGTGTGACGTACTCAGGGTTACTTTAGTCCACAGTCCCTCCGCTCACGGGAGGGACTGTGGTTAGTCAGTCTGAACAGACACACTCAGGAATGCTATAGACCAAGTAATACACGTACATATCCCGAGAAGTAGAAATTAGAAGCAAGATAGTTTTAAGTGGGTATTTATAAGAAGTTGCAGATGGCTTGGTTAACAATCTGTTTGAATTCACGTTACAAATGGCATATAACGTTGGGTAGGGGTACGTGGAGGACATGGAGTATTTGTCATGCAGGCACTCACCCGATAACATAAGCCGATAGCCGCGTTTCACGATTCCGCAGAATCAGCACAAGTGTCTTTGAAAAAGAAATTACAGAAACCCCAGAAACGTAATAGTGACGTAGAGAATTTGTAAGATTTCACGTTTCAGATGTTTACAGACAGAATGCAGAGTGCCAGAGTACATCGACCACTGGATAAACCCGTGCAGACTGTATAATTGGAACGTCGGCGCAGAATTATCGAGGACACCCTAACCATAGGGTTTTAGGAGTATACTGTGTCCCTGAAAACTGTCCAAAGTAGTGTGATTTGACCTAAATTTTTATTTTGACTATTTAAAGGTTCTTTCGAGGTGTTTGCCACGGAAGTTATCATGTTTTATCCACCTGAAGACTAAGTTTTTACTCCAGATAACGAATCCTAGTTAAAAATATCATTTGAGATCAAAGTGGTTTGCACTTTGCAGGAGCGACAGGAAGTACGGCAAGGGCAAACATCATCACAGTATACTTTGTAGAGTAGTGATCAATCGGTCGGTTCAGTTCTCGTTTGAAATGGCAAATCCATACCAAGATAAATTACAATACTTGACCTGGGGGTGGCGTGTTTCTACCTACTCAGGCTGTTTGATGAAAGGCACACTAAAGACAACTAGATAACTACCGGTGCTGTAGAAGGATCTGACTCATTTCTATGGGGTGTGTCCTTCAATATCTTAATAAAATCACGCCATTTTAACGACTTTGTTGCAGGGGTGGATGGCAGGTTCATCAACGTGAAGTACCGCATATTAAGGAAGCGACACTTTTACAAGTACGGGTCATTTGTACGATTTCAATACAATGGTTAGTAGAAATCACGATTCAAAAAAATCATCTTCATCGTGAACAAACACGAACAGGTTTTCATTATTGCAACCACCGAGGGCCCACAGTGATCCGTCAGGGATTTTCAACTGACATGACGATGTTAGGCTGCGTTCACAAAAATGGTTGAGGGGTGAGGGGGGGGGGCTGGAGGAATCGCGACTGAAATCTTACTTTTTCAGATCCCTCTCAATACGCTAAAAAAGTTTCGAATCCCCCGTCTACATGATAAAAAGTATTCTAACCCCCCAAATTATCTTATAGCAGCACATTTATTAGAAATTCACGCACAGTATTCACGCAGAGTAAAAATAAATATGTATTGCGTAGTTCTACTCGCTGATGTTCGACCCTACCTCTTATCAGCAGTTTGTAGAGTCATATTCCTATACGGAAAGTTCTTAAATTGATTCATTTCAAATGCATCAGTTGACTTTTGGATTTATCAGTCTAAGCCGACTTGAGTTTATCCAACTCTGGCCAGGTCAATGACAACATGCTGAAGAGCACACAAAGTGGCAATCATGAGAGCTAAATTGTGAATTCCAGGCTTTTTTTGCCAAATTGTGAAAAACTGAGCACAGTGACCTACTTAAAAATATTTATTTTTCAAAAGTACAAGACATATACGACTTATAGATGCTACTCTCAAATGTTTTACTAAAATGACAATACTGGAGGGTTAAAATATTCCATCAAATAAACGTTTTAATCTCAGGAATTTTGGATGTAATAATAGCATACTTCGTAAAAAATAAATGATTCTAATTAATCATTTTTTATTTAAATTAGAGTCTTTACTGTTCAAAGTTTTACTTTTGTGTTATTGTACGATGAGATGTGAAAATTCCGTTCACTGCATGAACTTGAAATGAATGGTTTTATATATATTGATTTTAAGTGATTTCCGAGAAAGTCAGTGACTTTTTATCATACATTAGTAGAAATTCAAGCATGGCGACCCCACCTTTTTTCTCTAATATTTGATTATTCGCATATGCCAGAGTTCAAAAATCCCTGGTAACTGTTAAGTCTCCTAGTAAGTCTTCTATGTGTTGCTGTCTGATCTTATGTACAAGTATGTTTCACTGTCAATTGAGCGTACTATGACCGAAACTCTTCTTCAACTATATCAGAGTCAGACCTATCACCGTCTCCACCGGTATACAGTGACAGTGACACTGCCCGTTGGCAGTGGCAGGGCAGAAGCTGTATTAAGTTTGTATTTTGATAATATTTTTGTTCAGTTTATACAAGTGCGTTCTTGTTCTACTCCCTACGAGTTGAGCTATCCAGTATTCAGCTTGCCAACAAAGCCTGTGTACATGTACCGTACAATTGTATAATTGACAAATTATACACACACACACACACACACACACACACACACACACACACACATATATATATATATATATATATATATATATATATGTATATATATGTATATATATGTGTGTGTGCGTGTGTGTGTCTGTGTGTATTATTTTTGTGTGTGTGTGAGTGTATGTGTGTGTGTGTGTGTGTGTGTGTGAGAGAGAGAGAGAGAGAGAGAGAGAGAGAGAGAGAGAGAGAGAGAGAGAGAGAGAGAGAGAGAGAGAGAGAGAGATTTACATTCGTGACATATATTATATTCACATGAATGAAATAGACTTAGTGAATTCAATAGCCTTAAAGACACTACATTACTCTGAATCTCATAGTAAAAAATATTCTTTTGTTAATATGCTAACCCTTAATGATTATGCAATCCCTGCAGACTATACGGCATAATACTATGATATTCATTCAGACTCTATTAATTGTCATCTATGTTGTCACATCTATTGTCACAGCTGTCCGTCCTGTAACGCCCTTCTTCCCCAGAGGAAACCTTGTCTTCCAACATCATTCATTTCACATGGCCGTATATCTGCACTCTTATCAACCCACACGCAATGAATAGACATGCACCGGGAACCCATCAACT
The DNA here is from genome assembly GCF_041260155.1 of Ptychodera flava. Taxonomy (NCBI): domain Eukaryota; kingdom Metazoa; phylum Hemichordata; class Enteropneusta; family Ptychoderidae; genus Ptychodera; species Ptychodera flava. The sequence goes on from NC_091936.1 coordinate 9,200,110, forward strand.
ATGATCACAAACTTGTGCCGTAATTCTTTATGTAATTTCCAGTTTGCTTCCATTATTTTTATTCTGTCTGAAAAATACATTCTCTTGTTCTACCACCAGAATTATGTCTGAGTGCAGTACGTGTCCGGCGTTATCGTTGCGACTGAAATTTTAGTCCGTACCAAAATCCATTTGCCAATGACAACATTGAACATTGTACAGTATGTTATGTTGGAAAGGCTAATATTTTGCATTTAACAACTATATAAAGAATCTTAAAAACAATATTGTACTGTAGAAGAAATCTACCGGAAAAGCACACGAATCAGTTTAATATGCAGCTCACGTCACCACTGGCTTTGATTGTCCAGGAGGGCAAACATGAATTTCCCCCGAGAAAAAATCTTTCAAAGTATGAAATTTATTCTCTCTCAAAGTATGAAATTTATTCTCTTATAATAATTTTGCAGTCAAATTGTCTGGCTTTTGTATCAGACATTTTGAGTTTGTCAGCTCGCAAACGCTTTTAAACTCTGATTCTCAGACTTGATTACAGTAGCTGTATCTTTTGATAATGTTTTTTAACTATTTTTGTTTTCAGTGTCAACAATAGTTTTTTACTCAACTCCTTAAAGCCTGTAGAGATACACAGAACTCAGCTTGTCAACTCAGTCTGTACATGTGTAAACTACATTGTTATAGTTGGCAAGTGAATTCTGGTCCGGACTAAAATTCAGACATGAAAAACAGTACTCTTTACATGTATACATGCTGTCGTAAAAAGCTCAAAGTGAATGAATCAACAGGCATTGAGGGGTAGAACAAGAACTAGTTGTTGACATACAAAAAATATTGGAAAAAAATCATTAAAAGATATAGCTTTTGGCTCTTTACATCCTTCATGTGAACACGTCATCATAAGAAATTCTAGAAATTTTCTTACGGGTTATAAAATTTAACTGGCCTCGACTTTTGGGCGCTAAGATGGTACAACTATGAGAGAGCCTTCCCGCGTTCATACCGTCTGAATTCATCTCTCTTGACAATGAACCCGTGTATCTTATTAAGTTCGCGCAAAGGAGTTTCTGTCGCCTCTGGGTCGGCCCTGGTTTTAAAAAGACCAACGTGAACACTCCATGCCGGCCCTAAGCCGGCCAAATTTATGTTGGCTCTGAGGGATGGTTTAAGAGCAAGACGAATGATAGATCGGGCCCAAGTTGTGTGAGTGTGTGTGAACGATTCATGTCGGTCCCCCGCTAATTGACGCCCAAAATGTTCGCCTGGATCGAGGTCGATAAACCACTGAAAAGCGGGAGATTCAAATACAGTGAACACTCACCAATATTTTTTATCTGATCACAATCTTGCGTCAGGCCTGGAGGCGACCCTGGGCCTGAGTGTTATCCTAGCGATAGTCGCCTTTGTTGAGCGTTCAATATTGATATGAATTATTATCTTTAGAGATAGTTTAAAGTTGGTGCGCCGCTCATCTCTCTTCCTGTTCTGTTGATACGACAAATCGACGTTTTCAACGTAAAATGTAGCCCCGGCGTAAGAACTCCAGGATCGGGTTTCGTATGCTGAGGGTGTTGGCCTATTCCATAAAGGAACAGTCTGAATTAGTCATTGTTGCTACACTGAAGCTAATGAGATGAAACTGATATGACATCAGACACAAAATGCTTATATCTGGCATCACAGACACAAAGCCAGATGGATTGTAAATAACCTGACTGTTGAAGTTATCGCAAAACTTGTATCTTGATCTATCAATTGTTTTAATCTAATCTTTTACCGTATAGTTTTGATGGAGACAAAATGGTGTTGAAATGGTGACTTGAAAAATCAAATACTTTGACTTTATTGTATGCGCATGCGATTCAAGTTATTCAGACAACCCCGCCTTAATATCGACAATTTAACGGCAGAGAGTGGCTATACATTTACACTAGCAAATGGTCTGTAAGCCGGATCGAATATTTTTGCCGCTTCACGCTACAATCAGCGATACGCAGGCGCAGTTACTCTGCGTGCGTCAGTGACTAGCAAGTATAACAGAATGAATATTTTGTATACAAGGAACAACAAGGTCAGAGTTCATCGATCTGAAAGCGAATACTCTTCATCTTCGGACAGAAATAATGTGATTCTCAAATGCGGACGATGCATTGAATACATGATTTAATATTCGATAGTTTGTGACATGAATAAAGTCAATCCAAGAAATTGCAGCCCTTAAAAGCTTATTTTTTACTTGAAAAATAATGGAATAGTAAGGACACAGCCATGATTGAACAATGTCTTTGTTGAAATAAAACAATACAACTCAAAATATTTATTACTCGAGCTTTATCAAACACAAAGTTTCAAAGACTATTTTGAAACATTAAATTAATTTCAAACTTGCATACATTGTAAAGCTTACATATTGACAATGATAATTATTATCGATGCGATTTTGGTCCGCTTGGAGAATATGTTTGAAATCGCCATCTTGTATTAATTACGTAGAAGAGCGATGCTATCTTGAAAGACAATTTTGTCTGTGCATACAAACAGATGGGCCATCTCTCCCCTCGAGGCTTGCATGGTTTAATTACAGATATATGACCTTCATAAAATCTTAAGCGATGATCAGTACGTCATGATTGATAGCGAGAAACATGTAACCATTAAACTGTCGACATCAATATCTCGTCTTACTCATTTGTTGCGTGTAACCGTGAAGAAAGAGAGCCGTGCGCCGTTTCCAAAGTTACCAGGATCGCCTCTGCATCTAAGACAGAAGGACAAGATAACATTTACGAGTATAAACTGCATAGTTTAATAGTCCAGTTCTCTTGTGATGAAACGCTATTGAAAGTGGAAAACTGTTTCCATCGGCGCAAAAGATTCACCAGAAATAACGATATGAAAGATTTTGGTCCTTTCATACCGTTTGTAGAGCGTTTCACGGTCGTACGTTCATTGTGGTTTAATAGTTGACAGAAGCGACATAACTGGTTGATACCTTTGAAATGCTCTCTTTAAAAAATGTGATAGTTTAAGAACACTGTCGATGAAATGGATAGAAATTTTTCCTGTATCTGTCCAAATTTAAGACAAATCTCCCCTCTTGATGATTGTTTTGTCTGTTTTGTTTCGGCAGTTTTTTACAACATGCGTGAGCTCTTTTTTAATGTTCAGTGTATAACTGAAGTCATACGGCAAGCAGCAGGTATAAATCATACATATATCCGTGTGCCAGTTCTCTAAGACTGCACCCTGCGTGTTTGAAATGTCACCAGCTTTGAATTCAAGGCAAGGAGAAGTCTCCCGAAACAGCTTCAACAACCATTATCGGCGTCAATCTGGTCCCTACGTCGAAAACACACTCCGTACAATTGTGAGCCAACGAATGTGACTTGCTTTGCTCAACTTTCACACGTATTGCTTCGTCAACGAGCTGTATCACCTCTGACCTGGTATTCCCTTAAATGTCAAACTTCTATGAACAGAGTTTGCTCGAATACATCTTCAGGTAAATTCACTGATTGAAAATTTTCGGGATGATATACGAATCTTAATTGACTATTATTTTGTTTATTGTCTTGCTTTGATGCTAAAATCACATCATTAGAGTTTCAATAATTTTTTTTCGTTCGACCTGTCCCCAAGCGTTGGCGTCATTTTCGCACAAATGTTCTTCACCCTTTACGTGCTGTATTTTTCCCATCAAAATTTTTGTGCAACGTTTTACCAATTTTTATGAATTTTTCTGTATTTTTTTATAATTTCGGACTAAATGGACATCGCTTTTCATTAGCTACAGTTTTTCATCAAAATTTTGACAAATATCTGAAACAAATTGACCCGGGCATATTTTATAAAGTTGACAAAATTAACAAAAGGGTTAATCATGCTTTAGTTCATTTTTTATTGAAGTGCCTGGTCATACATACATACATACATACATACATACATACATACATACATACATACATACATACATACATACATACATACATACATACATACGTACATACATACATACATACATACATACATACATACATACATACATACATACATACATACATACATACAAAAATACATACATACATACATACATACACACACACATATATATATATTTATGAGAGAGAGAGAGAGAGAGAGAGAGAGAGAGAGAGAGAGAGAGAGAGAGAGAGAGAGAGAGAGAGAGAGAGAGAGAGAGTCCTGTAAAATCTCTTAGAATAGTATTTGCTAAATTATAAAATTAAAATATTAGCTATCTTACAGTTCCTCCGTGATGGAGGGACTGTGGCTAGCGTTTATAGTCTCGATAATAACAGTCGAATGCTAGCGAAGCAATTTTCGATGCGGAGGTCTCATTTAGACCCTATCTCAAAATAATTGATCGTTGATGCTTTCTGATGCTCGATGACATTACCCCCTTTGTGTAATACTATATGACGTATATCCTCTTTCAGAATGACATCATAGCTAAGTGTAATATGGACTTTGTTTGTTTGCGTCACAACCATTTGTTCGTCAAACGTCTTCCGCAAACGAGTTTGCAAAATCGGTGAAAAGTGTGATCGCCGTGTCGATGTCGATTTCTCATCGATCCGAGTGACTTGTCCAACTTTTTACATACTGACTACCACGATTTGTGTTCTGGTAGTTCGGGTCAGGAACTCGTCATATATGCCAATGGTAAATGTTCAAATTAACATTTTATGAATCCTTGCATCATTTACCTCATAAAATAAAATGGGAAATATTTAAGAAATTTCTGTCAGTCATATTCGATGTAACGAAATCATATAGACTTTTTTGTTCGTTTTATCTCTACATCTGTCTATGAACAACTTCAGGTAGTTTCCCCTTTCTTCCTATTTCGATATCTTTTTGCAATTTCTTCACGTCTCGGTTTAATCATAAACGGTAATTGTTCATTAAACAATTAAGCCTCGAGTTAGGCCACCTATTCAGACGGTTAGCCATAAATTCAAATTCACTTTTTCCCCGACTGAGGACCTCTGATTGTACTGGACGTATAATTATCACAATTTATATGTGTGTCATTTAAATACAATTACATTATTCAGATACTACGCTGCAAGCATCTGCCCATGTGAGTGCAGTCTGTCTCATATTTTATTACCATTGCTATGATACGAAGACACATCGATTGGCCGTCTTCACATTAATGGATAACAGACGAGGTTTTGGCTGGCTCCACCATCGGAAACCCCTAGATGGTCTTATTTCGGTAGTGTACTAGATTCAAATGTTTCGGTTCGTGGCGAATGTACTCGACTTGCGTGTGCGGTCTGTCATGCTTTGAATATACGCGTACGCGGCCAGACTAATCAAAACCAATATTCAAATAACTGCCTCCGTCTTTATGTAAATCGAACTCGTTGTGTCAGACATCGGCTATCCGGTAAGTACAGAGTCCACCACTTCTCACTTACGTATGAGAAAAGAGTGAAAATTTCACAATCAAACGATATGACTGTCGAGAAATCTTAATGGTGAAGGTACAGAAATTCATAGTACATTGCGACGAGTGTTTCCCCCCCCCCCCGCATCTCTCAACTTACCTATGCAATTCTCGCCCGATAGAGATATAAGCTGTTCGGATAGCTAAAATGAGCATCAATCCAGTTTAAAATGCCTTCTGTTACATTGACCGTTTTGACAGGGTGACTTTTAATCCCCGATCGTTCTTTATATTCATTGCTATGTATTGATGATACGGTCAGTTATATCATATCATGATCAAATTCCTATTCTAGGTCGCTCTTGAATTTTTATTAAATCCCATTTCTAATTATATATCGAGTAAATGTCAGCTCTCAATCGTAAGATAAATATCTCCCATGTTATAGCACAAACTAATAACTTATTCTTACAGCATGTCTTTTTTCCATTTGAATAGCCTGTTTTATTACAAAACTACTGCTTTGTTGCAATAACAGTATCATTTGGCAGCTGTAAACCTTGATAATATTTAAAGTCTTAGATATGAAGAAAACGGGCTCGTTCTTAAATACAACTTATGAAATTTTTATAAGTTTTTCTGTCAATTAATCGATGATAAATAGTGTTTAATTATTTCAGTGTATATATGCGATGTTTCCCCTAAGCTTGAAATCACGTTCCATTAATGTTCATGCATACAGGTATAAATTGGTTTACATTATATGTTATTGTGTTATAATATGTTTACACTTTGAATAAGTCAAATTTGGACAGTTGATTATCAAAGTTCTCATTACGAACTCACGGTTAAATAAATACGCCTCGTGAGAGATATCTTGGCTCGCATATCTTACAATTTACTTTAAATGTTCAGCTTCATGTAGTGTGTGCACTCATTTTGAAGATTGAGGAGCAAAGACGAAGTTTTCACCGTATCGAAAATTTGTTTCCCCTCATAGAAATAGGAAGGGCGTCCATATCGATTTTCACGTTTCAAATTTTCAGGAATCTGTTTCTCTAGGACCGCGACTTTGGCCATGACTCGTGACTTGTATTCTTAAAGATGGAAGAACAGTATGAATGAAAGTTTAAGACTATCCGTCCAAGGTGCGTTCTACCTTGGATCAGTCATGGGATCTTCTTCCCTACGTATATCAGTTTAGTTAGTAAAGGAAGGTTAGAGATTTCTCTTTCGTCCTTGGGGATTACTGTTTAGGCATGCGCAGAGTACTCGGGATTTCCAAAATAGAGACTGCATGAAGACACATACTTTCTTTTCGTAGAAGACACGATTACTAACGACACTACCCAATATACAGCTTCTCCCATTTTCTGGTGGTATCTTGATATTGAGCGAACAAACTGGGAGAGCTACAGCGATCCAAGAGAACTAGAGAGTCCCACAAGCTTACTGTCGAAACATGAGGTTTTTCAATTGATATCTTTAAGGGCCATTTGATACGTCATCAGAAGAATAATGCCATGAATACAGATTGTTGGAAGTACGCATGCGCGTATTTGACGTTATTGTAAACCTCCAGCGAAGATGAACAGCATTTTCTGTTGTTCGTGAGCACTAAAGCTTAGAAACTTTCCAGAGAGCAGCATTTCTCGGAGCAATATATGACATGTTACAAGGCATCATGGGTAATTACTCAACCCTTGCAGGAAAAACTACATACTTGTATTCCGATTTAGTTAGTTGCAATTTTTCCGGGAATTTTCTCTTCTGGAGAGTGTAGAATGATATTTACAGCTTTCAAGGTGAGGATAGTATCTGTCAATTAAAAGCATTAAATATCGATGAGAATGACAAATCCATTAGGGAAGGTTGAACTGTGATGTATACTTCATATCTTGTAGAAAATAGTCCAGTGACCCCCGGCCCATTTTATTTCATCGATATATCACACAACAAATAAGTATCATTGTATGCAAAAATCGAAAAACGTGATGATTGAAAAATATGTAGTTTTGTAATTTATAAAAACGAAATTGATTTTAGAGTATAATCAAAACGTTAAATTACTTGACGTATATCAGTTTTTGACCCTTTAAACATAAAAGACAGATCAAGGTTGGTTTATAAATTATGTATGACGGGGTACAGATAATAGGTTTTCATAAACAAATATAATGGTGCATTAAATTATTACGTATTTTTGTTCAAATCCAGTATATATTTCACATGAGAGCAACTTTATCAACCAAAAAACATATTAGTAACTGTCCAAATCCAGAGAAAATTGCTAATACTTTAACTGCTTATAACAGTCTGGTGACATATCTGTGTTTTTTGCTCAATTAACCTGGCACTCAAATATCTTTCAATAACAACAACAGCGAAAACAGACTATTGCATAAAAATTTAGTGGCTTCGTCATCCATACGAAGTATGGCTACAATCATACATGAGATATGAACTAAAGATAAAATAGTTAATCCGATCATATCTGTTAAAAGTATCATACGAGCTACAATTGTTAATTGTATGGCTGTATGGTCATAAAGTTAAATCTCAAGACAGACTTCTAATATATTGAAATTTAGTTATCTAATCATAATAAACACTTTTGAAAACATGCTAGTAAAACACATTCGATGCCGCCAGTATCTTATCAGTTAGATATTTGCGAATTCAGGTAGTTGGCACCTCGAAACTGAAAGATTTAAACTTCTGATCAAACTTCCCAAAAGTACACTTTCAACGATTCTTCAAAACCAAGAATATAAATTGGGGTTGGGGTCATCGTAGAGATTTTGATGGTACTAGAGGAATAAATTCCCTAATCTTTACAGATATTTGAAAATCAAAATGGTCGCCATCCCTGTGTTATCTCTATGGGGGGAAATAAAATTCCCGATTTTCAAAACACTAAGCCGGTGAAGACTTTATTTACTTCATAAGCTTCAAAATGCTCCCCCCAAACACACACACAAGTGGTAGGCCAAAAGAATATTGAAAAAGTTTGAGAGTCCGAATATCTATCCCCGAGGTGCGTTCTACCTTAGGTTGGATTCTCAGACTAGTATTTTAATAACCAACTCTCTATCGAACAAATGCTGTGTCAAATTAACCTTATGAAAAATATGTGCGAAGAAACGAGAGATGCCAATCTCAGAGATGCTCATGCATAAATGAGATCAGTGAAAAAAGTCATTGCAAGAATATTGGTTAAAGTCACGGCATTCCTGTAAAACATGACTTGATCTGACCAGACGACAACACGGCAATCGTTATTTCTGTGTTTGCTATCATAAAATCGATCAATCGTCATCAAGAAGTCTCCAGAAATGCTTGTGGAGATCGTCAGGGCGACACAGGCTGCCATACGTGTGTGCATCTATCATTAATAAGGCCATCTGTTTGTTGTCACATATGAATAATGATGAACACCACAGAAAAGAAGATGGCAAGTTCTCCAGTTTTGACGATGCTTCAGGACACACATACCACTCCTAGACAGACAGGCTGCTGATGTACTCAAAGGAAATTGTAGAGCGATGTGGCGACACAGTAAAAAAAGACTTTACGGTCGGTTCTAAATCATGCGTCTTATCACAGACTTTTCCATCGTTTTTTATTACCGGGTAAAATAGATTACTTGTCGCCATGAAAATTGTATGAAAATTCCAACATTCGATTTGTCAACACAACCGCTACATGTGTTGTGTTCTGTGTTTCAACTGAATCCTCTAGCGGACTAGAAGTCATCCTGACTTACAGGTAGTTTTAGTGTTTGAGACGCAGTGCTAACATTACATCGTATTACTTGGTTAATACTTTGTTTTACAGCACGCTTTAGGGAGAAGAATGTGTGACTGTGTTTGTTTTATAACGTAAATATAGTAAATACATCAGCAAAAGTTATAGCTAAGGTCAGGTTAAGTCTCTGTCACTACATGAAATATGAAATTTTACTGCGCATGCCGAAGAAAATTGCGTTCCTCAGGAGAAGCCGGCAAACCATTCAATCCTTCAATTTATAAGACCATTTTTGAAAAAGTTTAACGAGATAAGCTCATAAGAATAGATAAAATTTGCCGTAAAAACTGAATATATAATGCCAGAAGTAAAGCGTTTCAAAATTTCTTGTTCGGTTCATTAAACTTCCCGAGTGGAAGGCGTTGCAAAAATAATGGAGCAAATTCACAGATTGACCGTAAAAGTTAACTTACAGTCTATTGTAAATCAAGCGTTTGCATTTGGGTGTTATTTTACTGCAATATTTACCACTTTCTCGCAAAATAACGACAATGCCTGCTTTGCGTCGGTTCACCATCAGTGAGAATGGACGACCTTTCATACATCTGTGTCGCGGACAAATATCAATAACACATTGAGTCCCTGAAGTGCACTAAACACTCCCAATCGAAGCTATCCAAACGCTTCAGATTTTTGCTGTTGTACAAAAAATGTGGCTTTTGTGATTATTACAGACAGCTAACAAACACCAAGCTGGTCAGTGAACTTAACGTTGGTACATCTTTGCACGAATTTCGATGCTATTTCAATAACCAAAATTCAATGACCCCTAGCTGCCATACTGTACTTAGCAATTAACCTCGCCAACAAAGCTATATTTAGAGACATACTGTGTGACAACTAACAAACAACGATAATAAAAAGCGTCTCGTATAATTATTGCTTAAATGTAATGCAGTCTCTTGATTAATACATAAATTGATGAAAACACTATCGTAATATAGGCTTATCTTCTGAAAACAATGTGAATTTAAATTTATACACTTAATGAATAAATACACAGTGACAGAAAGCGCTATTGGTTGTATACATGTAACGCCTAACTCAATTTAACATTAACTTTTGTTGGAATTCTTAACTCTAGTGGCCATCAAATTGGCAGATACTTTGCTGCGTTTTATACCTGTACATCAAGATACACGCTATGATCTGTTTGTACAGGGTGACTGTCAAGGTTTAAAGTAACACTTTGTCGACATCTTTAGTT
>NC_091936.1:9213033-9255533 GCF_041260155.1 Ptychodera flava
AGACAGACAGACAGACAGACAGACAGACAGACAGACACACACACACACACACACACACACACATATATATATATATATATATATATATATATATATATATATATATATATGTATATATATATATATCAAATGTATAATCCGATATATCGTCCATATATATGCCACCTAAGTATTTCTCCGGAGTGGGAGAAAGGATGTGTAGGCACATTGGTGCAGGAGAGTGTAATCTCTAGCTGTAATTGTAAAACTAGTCAAATAACTTTTAGATAGTTACATCTCTCACGCACGTATATAGGTGGCCTAATGACCGTTTTGTTGCGTCTGTATTCAGGTTATGTATGTGTTAAGAATGTATATCTCTTTATTTGATTGTTTTCTTACCAAAAAGTTCATCTCAATATACAGTTCTGTACACAACGTCAAACGAAAAGCGAAAAGTAGATTGCAGCTTGAGTTCCATGCGGTGAAAAAAGACCCAGTATAACTCTACAGTATCTCTTACTAAATTCACCTCCCATTGTTTGAATCCGTGAAATATGTTTATGAATTTCAGGTAAAGATTTTATAGATTTGACCTGAAATCGGGGGCTTTGCACTTAACGCAAGTCTGCCAAATGAGAACAGTCCTCTAGTTGAACGTATTGCATAGATGGTCAATTGGACATGGATGAAAGAAAGAATGAGCGTCTATAGACACGGGTCTGCAAACCGAACATACAGATAGCGCAACGTTGTATACCTGTTAATGCATATATGCATACATGCATGCGTACATAGTTTTGAAATCCTTTTATTGTATCCGAAAACAAAAACCATCACGCGATGATTTAAATCAACTGCAAGAGTCATACGTTTGAGTTACGATGGAATTCGGTCCCGAGTGGAGGGTAGATTGTTTAAAAAAACCCACAAAAAGTGCCAGAAGCGCTCATGGGTAGTTCTCGGTGAAATGGGAAAACAACGAAATGCCTTTGAGACATGTACGATTTAATAGCAAGTAACCGCCAGCTGCTCATAATACGGTTTATCAGAAAAACAACTCAAATCAATATGCTTATGGTACTCGTTATGTTGTATTCTCCCCGTAAACAGAAAGCGACGCGAGTTTTACTGAAATAAATTTTGAATCATAGAACATCATCGTTCAAGCAGCCATAAAAAGTCGAGCAAACATCCTTCAAACAATTTTCCTGTCAGGTCAAACTAGCAGTCTATATCAGATTCCCTTTTGTATCGGATCACATGGTTAAAAAATGATCGTGTTCATGTTAGCCCAGATCAACGGTGGGCATCGTTTAAGCGTGCTTCTGTGTTACGACAATTTTAAGCGGAGCGGTCGTTAGCTGCTACGTTTGATCAGAAGCCCTTTTGCTCATCTTTCAAAACTACAAAAAAATTGGAAATCAACTTCGAAACAAATCGATATATTCCAACTACATAAATGTTAGTAACCAACAAGTACTTGATATAAATATGTTTGAGGACTGCATCCTCCACAAGATGGGGGGGGGGGCGGTGACAGTCGTTGGTACTACCGTGACCTTGTGCTGCTATGCTATTAATTGTTCTCTGTTGTCTGTTGTCTGTTGTCTGTAAAAGTAGAAAGGAATCCCTCGGACAGTCGCTTTGATGGGAACGAGTATCAACAATTGCCCGGTACACACGATATGAATCAACTAGTGTGGGAATGAGCAACCACCTGTTATATTGAGTGTGTTGTTGTTCTGCTCGTTTTATCTCATCTGCTGCTCCTCTGAACTTTAACACAAACAGAAACGGTATTTTATCAGGTCCCACCCCTCTCCATCGATCCATCTCGACACACCGAACATATTCGGACACACACTGAATGTCATTCTCCTCATTTCTCGTGCCTACTCTAGAAGTACGCTGGCACGCTTCTCTCGATGTATGCTTCACACGAAGGCGTCAGCCTATGATCAAGGCTACGGTCTTCGATATGTAAATTACTAATCATTGATGCAAGGCGTGCAGACGTAAGGTTAATGTAGCAAACTTTGAAGTCCCCATAGTATATGTAAACCGAATGTCCTTGCGATCCAATCATAGATATTTGAGGTAGTGATTTAAGCAGACGAGAGACAGACAGGCGGAGGAGGGAGGGACGGACAGAAGGAACACAGCCAGAAGCAGTCAGACCAAGTTACAGCATTACCTCTGATCTCTTGTTAAAAAGGAAGTTCATTCACGTTAACTTTTAACATTCAAATATTTCTAGAATGAATGTCAAACTAAAAAAGTGTATCGGAAATCGCTAGACTGGATACTCGAATCGATACACACGTCCATCATGGCGAGTTCAAATAAATGGTTCTATTATACGCTAGGAAACAACATAGAATCTAGAAAATGTTGTTAAAAAGGTGAAATTCTTCTGAGCTTTGTTGCTGAAGACGGATTGTGGATATCTGCATTGGCCTCCGATTTTCGACTGAGAAGCAGCGCGTCTTATCAAAGTTCTAAAATGTTATAAAGGTCTTATTACAACCTACAGGGGAAACAGTTATAAAAATAGTTTGTATGGCAAACTGCGCCAGTCATTATGTACAGCTTACACTGATCAGTGTGTACGTGAAATAGTCTGCAGTAGATGATCCAATATTATCATGCTGATACGGTGTGTATCTTCAAAGGTCTCCAAGCTCGAAGTCGGTTGACATTTCCTGTGAACGTTTGCCGTGGCACTCCGCCAATGACTCATGTAAGTTATTTTTTCTTCTGAAGAAGGCAAAACAATACTCTCGCGGCCTCTACACGCTCTCATCATCTGGCTTAATGACAGTGTAGTAGGTTTTAATCGGAAACACCTCATCTCGCTGTCATCATTCAAAATCAACAACACTTCAACAAATCTCGTTACCTTGAATGGGAACTATTACAGTAGCGTCAAGAGCCCGCTTCGTTTTATGTTGCGGCCGCCCTGTCCTCTGTGTCATAGGTCTCCGTCAAGTTTAATGAATGCTCCCTATTTCCCGGTAGAATTACGGTCATCATCGATATGGTCAATAAGATTTTGTATAATATTATGAATTCGACATAGGGCGTCACCAGGACCTCCACGCAGAGTTCATTTCAATTGAGGGAATGCGCAAGTTGAAATGAGATTCATACTACTTGAACTGTGTGCAAGGAAACTAAAGATAATTTCGTTCACTCAAGAATATAAACAATTGTAGCCTTGAGTAGAGAAGCTAATAACGTTCATCTAATACATTTTAAATTTAAAAATGTTTCCTATCGTACATGTTGGCTCGAAGGGATTCGTCTTTTTAACTAAAAGAAGACAGTCAACGTGGTTTTCTCCAGACGTTTCCTGACGGGCCCACACAAGCTGTCGAACAGTAAGATTTTTTATCCGTTTCCGAAACGTTTTCTGCTGTTAGTATTTCGCTGACTTAACTTCGCAAGTAGGAGCTAAAACGTCTAGACTTCCAAGACGAGTTCTTTTGACTTTGCGCATTTCGCTGGCTTAACTTCGCAACGAGGGGCCAAAATGATATTTACAATGTCAAGCACACATTTGCTATGTTTTCCTACAACTTCGTGTTATCAAATAGATCCTGTTCTAAATCCTTGAAACGGAAATCGATTCACAACGTTCGATGCAACCCCTGTAGAGAAAATGGGTTTGCTCATTTCCCATCATGTCGGTACGAATCAAAATGGACACAAGTGTAGAGAGCGATCGAAGTGATTCAACCCCAAGCGACTTCGATAAACGTCAAACAAAATTATGACTTAAATTTAACCCCTCATCAAAAAGCAAGAAAAAAGCATGGTGCATTTTCCATTCTTCCTCGGTGGACGCGTTTCGTGTCGGAAGCACACGTCACGATCGGATGCAGTGTCTGTTGGGTTTGGATTAATCGGGACAAAAAAAAAACCGACAAAATTCGCAATTTTCAATTCTGTATAGTTGTTCAAGATACAGGAATCGTTATTTGTAAAGGGGGACTGCTGACACGGAGGTGTATTTCTGACGCAAGTAGCCTTTTGTTCAGCGAGGCAGCCGTTTGTGTCAGCTCATTAAATTTCCACGTCTTTCTTTTACACAGTTTTAGTGCCATTAATTCCGGCTGAAAGGAAACGACCAGATTGTCGGCGGTTTGACGTTACCAAAGTCGCTGCGTATAATAGTGGCTGGAAAAGGATCCGATCTGCACATTATCGACTCCATCTGAAAGACTTGTTGGTATCTCAGGGCCATTTTGAAGATAGACTTTCGTCTTATCCGGTATGTAGGACTCAGTCATTTCTATGCCAACTTAACTTTGTAAGGTTACTTGACTGCATACTCTTACATCCCCATGCTCTATGATGGTTGATGCGGAATTCGCTTTTTCTGAGATACTCGGTGTTTTACTAATATGTACGCAGTGTGTCTAGCTTAGTTCTCTACTGGCGTAGAATGATCGACATTGCATTTACAAAATGTAAATAGCGGGTTCAAAGACAGTAAAAAATTACGATCACTGCCATTTCAGTCGCCGCGGTTTCCCTTATGTATCGGTTCTCCGCGCAAAAAGGGTTTGACTTGGAAGATGACTAATTATTTGAGAAACTATTGTCCTTATTTTACATGAAGGTTGAACGCGCTTTTAGAACAATTTTCCGGACACTCAAATGTTCACAATACCTTTCTGATCTGGTCTGGCGCTTTTCTTGACTCATTTTGAAGCATGTTGAGAACATTAGACTTTCACCGTCTTTTTTGTGAAAATCGAAAATTCAACAGTAGGACATAGCGGCCATTTTGAATTTCAAATATCGTTAGATTTTAGATCTTTTGTTTCTCTAGTACTAGTTTGCAAGGTGATCCCTGATTTTTATTCCTTTTTTATGAAAAACATGCTTTACTGTTTCCTTTAGGAAAGCTTGCGGAAACTATCACTTTCGAGGCATGTATTACCTTAAAAAGGATAATGTAGATATTTGTCGTCTAAACGAACGTTGAATGTGAACATCAGCACAGACAAGTAGATATTGTTTCCTATCAATACCACTTCAGTATTCGAAAATATGATCGTAATTTTACCATCGATTTTCAGTCTGAATTTTCAAACCTTGCACGGTGGCAAACAGTTTGACGTACAAGGCTAACCTCAGGATATGAGTGATTTAAATTTGAATTGTATTGGGTTTCTAAACTCCAAACCTCACATGTGTTAATGAGAGGCGTCGTTCACTAATCCCGTCAAATTGCTTCTTTAACAAAATTTCCATTCACACTGTTATTTCAAGCGTAATAATCTATTCTGTTGAACTTGTGCATGTTAGTTTCACTGGTTTAAATTAACTCTAAAATGAATATCCGCATTGCTGTGACGTAACACTGGCTTCTTGAGTTGAGTCATTTTGCCGAAAGATTCCGTGACGTCTGTGCGATTGTACTCAGAGTTAGATAGATTTGTTGTAGTACAAGGAAACATGTCTTTCGGAATTGTCAGTTATATCCAATGCATTAAGGAGTTGACAGACTTTAAAAACTATTTTCCAGAATGCATTCCTTTCAGTTTCCGATCATTTGAGTATTTTGTCAAAAAGCAACAGGTCTCTCTTTTTTAAAGTTTGCATTGCATCCCTAATATTTTTATTGGTTTTTGATGACCATAGCAGACAGTTTGGTAGCACGGCATCGCCTTACCGAGATATTTACCCCAATGTCTGAGGCAATGGTAGAGATCGTCGTTTTAGAAAAGAGAACAGAACACATCTACATGATAATGTGCAATTGAAAAAGATATGACAATTTTGAAGCAGCTACAGTCAGAAAATAATGCTTTACGACGGTTTTGGCTCTTGATTGAAATCATCCATTTTGAGGGTGCGTACTGAACGACTTACGTGCATTAAATATCCATGTTTCTAACTGCTGCCCATGTCCGGAAAAAGACAACTGGACGGAAAGATGTAGACATGTTTTCAAAATATGTGTCAATGGTATTCGCGATAGATGTCGATGGAAGTCCTTATAATGAAATGTCCGCATCTAGCTTTAACTACATGTAGCAGTTTTATTTTAGAGTTCGTATTCTACATTTTTGACAAAGAAACCTGAGTTTTACAGAGGAAATAACTTGACGTCAAGACAGTTCCGTAGTAGTGTATGCATAGCATAACGTTGCACAGCGACGAACAACTCATTTAAATATAAAATTATCAATTCACCTCTGTCGGTAGTAGTAACTCCCTTTGGAACTATCTGTACTAAGCTGAATCCAATGCCATTTCAGCAACAGTGCCCGTAATGACACCTAATGTCTAGTGCCGGCTTTCAAGTGGAATGGGGAACAATTTTGTTTGCAAATTGCACACTTATCTCTCGCACGTCTGTCAGTCGACCATGGTCGGATGTAGACAGTCAATTTGTGCATTCGGCTGGCTAAGTGTTCATGAGTACTCCAGGACGTGTGTAATTCTGTGTGTATTGTCAATGTATATGGTGTGTAATTTTTCATAATTCACCTGGTTTTGAGCAATTGGTGTATCAGATACATGGCCACCTCGGGTAACAATTTGCCATATATACCTTGTAAACTGCGCAAATCAAGTTACTGATGGATTTGCATACATAAAGGTAGCCTTTCGTTAATGTGTCGAGATATCCAACAGTTTCAGTTGGATTGTTTTTCAATTCAAATCTTCACTCTCACATTTTACCTGCATTTGTTCCCCCTCTCAGCACGCTGATAGAGTCAAAGATGAAAAGGGCGTGCTGCGTAGAGCTCTTCATCGTGGTCGTGATCTGCGTCGCCATGGTTTCATCGGACTGTCAGCGTCGATTGGTCAGATACACGGTGTCACATGACGGCTGCATACCCAGGATCCTACCGGCCCACGGTTGCCGCGGCACGTGCTCCTCGTACAGTCGGATATCACCAGAAAACGTGTTCGAGATGGAACGCTCCTGCCAATGCTGTGAAGCCTTAGAAGAGAGAATTCTGACCCTAACGCTGAAATGTCCTCGACTAGCAAGCAGGTTTTTAAAAGTTGAAGTGAAATCAGCCAAGGAATGTATGTGTCGCCCATGTGGACAAGTTGTCGATACAAGTAGAAGTCTTAAAGAAAAAAGATATTCATATTTCAACCTATAAGTCGATAACTATGCTGAAGAGAGATTTCTATATCGCTGGAGTCTTAACCTTTCAATGTAGCTGATAAAACACCCTTATAAGTTTTTAGCAATCAGAATTCCTGTATTTATTTATTTATATTTAAACTGACCTGGTTTAAAAGACGATTACAGAAGAGTAACACTGAGCATTAACTTTCACTGTGTTCAGTTTACAATCAACTTTATTGTATACGCTTTTACTGGAACTTGTAAATGGTATACGTATCGACAAAACAGAAAACGATTGTAAATAACATCAACGGGGTAAAAGTCTTGAAATAAAAAATAACTCGAATCTAATACATATCTGGGTAATCCAATTTTAAGTTTCCAACTGCAATTCACCACATTCAGACTCAGTCTCTTCATTGACAAATTGCAGAATATTGTTCATGGCTGGGACAGCTGGACAATTTTACGAATCAACATAATCCTAGGGGGTCGACTTGCCTCCTAATACTGGGGAACGCCCCCTGAGAAATCAATTTTCATAACGAGGCCACCTTGTTCCTTGAGTGGGTCGTATTTTGAAAGTAGAGTGAACACCATAATGAATGAGGTGTTACTTGTGTCGAACAAATTTTAACCTTAAAGGATTTTTTTCATATATTAATATGATTGCAGGACAGTGGCTGTAACTTCAGATAGTATATACTCGCTATTTTTGTTTTTAATGTCAACTATATTTTCTTGTTTTACTCCCCAAAGCATGTTGAAATACACAATATTTAGCTTGTCAACTAAGCCTACACAAGCGTAGACTGCACAAAAGTGATTTATGGTCCGGACTGCAATTTACATGTAAACAGTAAAAATGTTTTACATTTATAGCGGCTGTGTTGACAAGCTTAATAGTTGTTTTTTACATGCTTTGAGGAGTAGAACAAGATTTTGCACTTGACATACAAACAAAAATAGTGAAAAATTGTGAAAAGTTATAGCAACTGGCCCTTTAATCGAAGTTAGGTGTTATGTTACAGCATCTCTGATTGGATCGAATGTAAACCCTTGAAGACACATCTTGATGTTTTCCCCAGACTTTATAAAGTGACTTGCTGATTTCTGAGTAACTTTCTTAACTTCATTCAGGGTCTCTTCAAAGCTTGTCGATTATTCAATGCAATTGTTTTTAAAATCAATCATAATTTGGAATTAAGTTATAGACGAGGCATCTGAATGTGGTTTTAAGCTCACCGTTTGTACACAACGTTCACTTTTGATATGCGCGCATGTATTTGTCAGGATAATTTTTGTGAACGCGTTTGTAATTTGACTTAGCTGTTACTCTAGTTGAGGCTATTTATCCGTTTTATATTATTTCGAAGAATGTTGTAATTCGAATATTTAATGCGATACAAGCAAATATTTGTTCATTTATTCATTTTTCTTGTCTTTGTTGTTGTATGTGAAGGTTTTTTATCTTTTCTAGATCAACCGCAATTAAGTTTGTTCTTAACCTATGTCAATTACTTTACCGTTTATATTTCAGAAAAACCCCTATTATGTCAATCTGGAATGCTACAATGACGAAGCGTGTCCATTTCTCGCAGAAAAAATATCACTGAAATATAGATACATAATTATGGATGTAAAACATATTCTCCTTGTCATGTGTACAATGCCTTTCGATGACGGTTATGGTGGAAACTGTAATGTCACATTATATCCGCCCTTCGTTTTAGAATTTAAACGAGCGCCCATACAGCCATTTGGTGGACAGAGTGTTGGCGCATTGGCATTTCACAACTCTTTCAAAGACTAACAAATACAAAAAACAAACAAACAAACAAACAAACAAGCAAAAACAAAAGCTCTATAACCTCATTTGAAATCTACATGGGGATTAAATACTGAAATACAATGCTGATGACATGGTATGCTTCGGTGTGCCATGCACGCTTAGGGAACAACTTACTGGCGACGTTGATGTGCCGATGCGTTTTTATTGTGTGACCAGTTATAGCGACGGAAAAGATAGCATATATTGTATACGGGCATGTCCAAAGTGAACTTTTTTGAAAGATCAAGTCTCCGAAGGAAATTAACCCCATCCTTGTCTCCAATGCCATCATCCTTGACAACTATAATGGCCAGTTTTTATCCGCGCATGCTCTTTCCTACACTTTTCGGACGTCCAGGACTTATTGACCCTGCGCCGATCCTTTGATTCTTGCTTTTTCATGTCATTGAACATGACCAATTAAGAACATGATTCCGGAATATTAGCGATTTTTTGTTTCTAAATTGGTTTATTGTCGAATTGAGAATCGAGTAGTTTCATCTCAACAAGAGCAGGTCAATATCTCGGCAGTATCAAATCAATAGGAAAGCAACCAGACATCAGAAAACAACTTGATAGAAAAACGGATGATCCAATTTCGTCTGGGTTCCCTGGAAAACAGCATCTATATCTTTTTCATGGGTGCGATCGTTATACTTACCAATCTCTGTTTAACAATCTGACAACCTCTGAAAGGAGAAACTATCTAATGAAATGTCATCATGCATGCAAATTTATTCAAGTACATTCACTTTCAGGATTGGATCTTGACGCTGTGGTTATGATAGTGCAGTGGAATTGCTAATCTCTATTTGTTGCCGAAGTATAATAAACAGATGATATATTTTCAAATGTAATATCACTTGAGTATGATTACATTATCGTTCTTGAGGAGAACATACTTTATTCTATAACCGTTTTCTGCACATTTATACTATAATTTAGCAAGGTGCTCGTACGGTTACACACGACTTGTGTTCGAGTATAGTAAACCTTCCCCCGTACCGGATGGAAGGCCTGTGCCTTCACACGTACTTAAGAGATCCTGGACAAAGTGGGAACGCCCTTTGCTATTCTGTGCTCACTAAAGTTACAACTCGACGCTTGAGATAACCTATCACAGTAGACATGTGATACAAAAACCTTCTCTGCTCAACACTCGGCCATGTCATTGAGACGTGACCATGCTGTATCTTGTACAATTGGTAAATTTCGTGACCGGTTTCACGCCGACGAGTGTGTTTCCATTCTCTTGTGGCCTTTCGTCTTTTCATGGAAGTGTGTTTTCCTATACTGAGACGCCAAATTGCCTGACGTAACGTTCCTTGCAAGCCATCGAAATTCCCTTTACCAAAATCCCGATTAGTCAGTTTCTTAACAGTGTAATAAATGCCGCGTATCGTATTATAAATCTTTAACGGAGTAACTAGGGCTTGGCATATGAGGGTAGTCAACGCCAGCGTACGTTAAAAGCGGATAATGATACTGCCAGGGAGACTTTCGGCAGAAAATCGCCTTTTAAGAACATCACTTCACTTAAGATCACAAGTCCAAAAACTCTTAGCGCTGTGACACTCTGAACTATTGGAGGCTGTCAGTCTAATCCGGTAAAAGACTACCAATCTTAGTAGGTGCCACGTTCTCGTTGAAGCGGCAGTTACAGCCGATCATTGGCGGAAAGTTTTAATAATCCTCGCGGGCTGAGAATGATAGCAAGGTGCCGTGTCTGTCATTCTTTAGGGCCAATGATTAAGTAATAGTTGAGTCGGTGGAAATATATCTGAGATTTACTGCACATGTCAATAATTCATCGGTTAGACGAAACTTGATCCCTGTATGTATTATAAATCGGAATCCATAGTTTGATATCATCAGAGCTGTAAATGCCGCCCCCCGAAAATTATTACTCCAGGAAGGGATTCTAAGCTGCTAGCTTATCTATATGATTGTAAATGTATTTTTCACACAACTTTCAGTTTTACTGTCATAATTTCTTGGAAAGGATTCGCAATAATTATAGACACATTATACTTACTTTTCTACAAACCTCTGAAAGAAGCGTGGTGTGATGACAATAGTGCACGGCGCAAAGACTTTGTGTCTTTCTCATCGGTATGGGGGAAGTATGACACTGTTAAGTGGATATGTCGTATGCAAGGTCGTTTGCACAAGTTAATTTTGTGTTCCAAATGTGGACTTTCCAAGATTTACTTTGTGACCCTACGTCTCCGAATTCAGATGATAGAGAAACGACATCGATAGAGACTGATGTCTGAATAAAACTTCCAGTGTGAAGGTAAATTCTAGATGCCAATAATTTTGATGAGCAATAGATTTTCGATTCATAGAAAATTTTCCTGAAAGAAAGACTCTAGTAAATAGTGTAATTCAAATGTCCATTTATGGAAATAAATCTTCGGTTATCAATTTCACTGTTTATGGATTTAGCCTCTACTCAGCAAGAACAATACCGAGAGGTCCTTTTTCTAATATCTAAAATCATTCCAAACTATTGAATCCCGGCCACGCCACGACAGGAGAAACCGCTATCCATTCAAGCAATAAAATGTCCATTGGAATGAACAATTGCTTTGAGATTTAATCAACAATGACCAAATAATTAATCGCTTTCTTTGAGGCCATGTTCAATAGAAATCAAGCGATGGCAATAGAACAACATTCGCGACAATCAACATGTCTAAACAATCACCGAGTTGGTGGCTTAACATACGGTTGAGTGGAAGCTCATTAGGCCTGCCCTAACCGTATTTTGCTTGGATGCCGTGAGGGTATCCCCGTAGCTTGATTCTTGATCGTTCTCCAATTGAAAAGTTAACTCACCGGAAAGGTTTGTATTTCACAAAATCAGTGTACTTTGAATCTTGTACATCATACTTTTCCAGTAAATGAAATCAGAACATTGATTTATTTGATTGCCAAGTCACTTCTGCATTTCCCGCTCTTTTTTCCGGCTTTACGAAAACGCTTTTCTGTTCCTTTACACAGCAAATTATTAGAGGGCCAGCGGCTATTAACTTTTGATGATTTTCTTACTATCTTTTCAAATGTCATCTACACTTTCCCCAAAGCATCTTCAGATACACAGTCTCCCGCTGGTCAACTCAGCCTGTACATATGCAAACTGCATTGTTATTGTTGACAAGTAAATTCAGGTGTGGAATAGAATTCAAACGTAAACAATAACAATGCATTTTGCACACATATACGCTGTGTTGATAAGCTAAATGGTTGATGTTTCAACAAGCTTTGGATAGTAGAGCAAGAAACTGTGATTGACATGAGAAACAAAGATAGTGAAATACTCATCAAAAGTTGTTTTTTAACGATCAATTAAAAATTGCAAAATTAGACAAAACAGCATATAACAATAATCGAAATAATTTATTATTTTTTTCGCGATAATACGATCAATGTCATGAATACACAAAAGTACAAGATGAAATACATAGAAATATGATGATGACGAAAGAGAATAAGAAACATTATTAACATCTTTTATGGTGACATTGCATCAAAACAATAGACGAAATCGTTTTAGCACATTGACATCTTTTGACATAGGAAAGTCATTACATATTGCACAATGCCTTTTTCAATTTAACAGTTCTATTCTGTGTTGATAAATATCGTCAACTTTGCCGAACTTGAAATATTCGGATGTCTCGTCACTGCATATATATCGTTGTCTCCGCTTAATTACATTATTATGTTTTGTAAAGAAAATGATAATAAAAAAAACAATCTGCGATTATATTCGTTCTAATTCCTTATCCTCATTTAATACTTTCGCTACATCTGTTACACTATCCAGGAGGAAGTCAGCAGTTTGCCGACCGAGGCTTGAGGTGAAAACCCGTGAATA
This sequence comes from Ptychodera flava, assembly GCF_041260155.1. Classification (NCBI taxonomy): domain Eukaryota; kingdom Metazoa; phylum Hemichordata; class Enteropneusta; family Ptychoderidae; genus Ptychodera; species Ptychodera flava. Next base: position 9,225,832 of record NC_091936.1, read on the forward strand.
GATAACGGCTCTGAACACAAGCACAATGGTAATCCTTTATCTTTGACGAGACGAGATAACAACATAGGGAAAATTTTCAATCGCTAAGAAAGCAACAGGCAGGCCATATTGAAATGAAATTCACATGTAAATGCATTTTTCTGGCAGTTTTCGTAGTTGAACTTAAGATATGAGAAGTATGTTTCCCGTACGCTTTATTAGGTCTAATATCATGTTGAATTATGACTGTGAGTACCGACAAACAAATCTTCAGGCTCATGACGGCGTTGTTCATCGAACCAGATAACGCGAATGCAAGCCATGATGGCCAACATTGATCAGAAAAGCTGATTGCAAAGTAGGCGACTCAACCTTTACTAAGAAAGCCAACCCACTCATGTGTGCGAACAATTTACGCTATCGGTCAATAACATCTCTGAACCGGAATTGATAGCATTAGACAGTCGATCAGTGTACGCTGAATGGCTGATTTGTTTCTAGAACGAAGCCGGGGCTGACTGCAAGGCATACACCTCTGATACCCAAATACAAAGCAATAATATATAATACAATACACGACCATGTATTTTTCAGGGGGATGAAATTGTTTGAAAATATTTAATATCATCAACATGAAGAACCACAAATTAGGAGTGACTTAAATGTTTCTGCAGGTAATGTCGTATTTGGATGATACCATTTTGCTATATCCGTCGACAGCTTTGTAAAGTAATTATAATTGCAACATTTCGAGGACCTCACTCGAAGTCGGTCGCTTCATGGGGTCCTCCTGGGTGCACAATTCAACGACTTTCCGCAACTGTGATAAAGAAACAAGAATAGTTTGCATTAAAACACGGTTCCGGGAGGTATGACGTCACAGTCGTTCGTTCAACTTTTAAAGTGTGTATTAAAATTCATTGATTATAAATCGTGAACTTCTGTTTGTCAAAATACCTAACAGTGATTATTTAGTCGATAACGTTGACCAAAATAAACTGGGCTCTTTTATATGGATGTGTCTGGATTTTGATCTGGACATGATAATCGACATTTTGTTTGGAATTCGGACACAAATACACACAGGGCCATTCTATAGGTCAGCCTACAAGAAGGAGGCCCGTAGCACCCTTTAGTCTCGTTTTCAATAGTGGTAAGTTTTTTATGAGAGCTACAAAACTATAAGGAAAAGGCTAGGTAGCTGGGGAATTATTCTCTTTGATCTATCCAGAATTTTTATTGATATCAGATGAAATTACCTTCTGTAACATTTTCTTTTCTTCCTCAGTCAGCGTGTGATGTTTACGCTTGCCGGACTCTTCACTGTCAATTTTTGCTGCATCTACAGAAATCAATGCATGACAGCTCCGTTTGAAGTACTCAAATTATACACAATTGTGCCATAATACAGGAAATACGATAACATCAAAACTGTCTCTTCAAAAGAGTTAGATCCGCCGATAAAAAGCGATTATTTCAAGTAATTGGTTTCCTGTTTATTGTCCTTGTTGCAGATACATTTGCTTTATTTCTGATACAGTTCACGTCGTAGAGCAAAAGTGATAATGATCTTCTAACATCGATTGCTTCCTATCTCATTTGTCAGTCACTCAAAGCACCTAGGCAGTCGTTGAGAAGAAATCGGTCGCCATATTGGCGGGAGGATGTACTTCGAAGTTTGCATGACAACTCGGATTTTGCGACGTTTGCGCACTCAATTCTTGGAAATATTTCCAGACATTTTTTTAGAATTGATTCTATTTCTATCGAGACTGGAGCCATTAGAGATAATTGCATTGTACTAAAAGGTCAAAAGTCTGCATGTTCACCGTAATTTTCCTTGTTGTTTTCTCTTACTGTTATGATATACTTGTGCAAAACTGATATTATTGTACCAAACTGACTTATTTTGCGCCAAACTGGCAATTACGCGTAATTGGTAACTCTTCTACTCCCACAAAGACCCTTATCAAACCATGACAATGTTTTTCACCTGGTACAATTATCAAAAATAGTTCCATTCTGTTGTCTATTTGACTCTTGCGCGGTTTGGTCAAAATTTTCACTGATTCAACCAATCAATTAACGAGTGAAGAATGGAGATGCCCAAAAGACTAACTTTGTAACAGCATGGAGGGGAATTGCCTAGTCAGGTAGTACAGATGTGCCGTTCACCGTTTGCTTTGCTACAACAACATTTTATCCGAAACATCAATATAACGATATGCAACACTGACTCAGATTTTCCATAATGCCGTTGTTTTAGAACCACTGACTTGATGGAGGGAAATGCAAAGTCAAACTTACACTTCATAATTACGTGATTTCACAGTACAGTACACACAAGCTATACTGAATGTAACACAAATATCAGAGTCTTCATATTCTTTTGTCTTTCCCGTGCTCTTTTCAGCTCATCCCAGTGTTCCTATGGCTCTGGCAAATCAGTAAATGCTATTGTCGACCACAGAATTATTTCACAAAGGGCAGTGACTGGATTCAGGTTTTTTGTCACCGTTTCAGTCCTTCAGACAGTGGAGCAGAAGACTGCTCCCTGTCTATTAACTTACGAATGGTCTCGACATGACGTGTGCATTCTAATGCTTCGAGTTTATAACTCACCCCTACCGCTGCGACTACTAGAACACAGTCCCTTTGAGTGGAGGGACTGTGAATAGAAACACGTCAACGCAATGGAGTCCCTTTGTTGCCGAGTGTGAAAGTCAAAGCACAGGGGGCGCTCACTCCTTGTTTATTTGTGTCTGTGTTTGTTGTTTGTGTGTATGTCTTTGTGTTTGTTTATTTGTTATTTTTTAATAAAATAACAGCGAAAAGCTGTTTTGTTAATATTTGTCAATAAAGAGCAGTTTATTAATTTATTTGTTTGTTTGTTTGTTTGTTGATATGCATTTCCGATGGTTAGGGTTAGGGTTAGGCTTGGGTTAAGGTTAGGGTTAGACTTATTCACCCTCTCTTTTCGCTGTTATTTTATTAAAAATAACAAATAAACAAACACAAAGACATACATACATACAAAGACAGACACAAATTGACAAGGAGTAAGAGCCCCCTGTGGTCAAAGTGTTTTCCTTGACTTTGATCCTGCGGTATTCAGTGATAGAAGACGATACTTCGATGACTTTAAATCGGAAACAGAACGTGTGCACGTAGTTGTCAAGAGAATTAATGCGTAAATGTTTTAGCCATATAGTGTAGGTTGCCAGGTTCTTATTTATAACATTTAACCTTTGCAACCTGTAAAGTTCAAGTGACATGCACGTTTTATATATTGCAAACGGCAAGCAAGGATGGTTCGCTCGCATTGACCGCTCACTAGCAACGTTGCTATATTCACGGAGGGACCGTGTTCTTTTGCTAGAGTCACTGCCAGGACGATTTTTGTCGGTAGCCTTATTGAGCTATTCAAAGTACGTAAAAAGGAACAAACATTTAACAGATGCTCCTTGTGACACTCTATAATATCTCGGAATGTTCAAATCAGCAACAATTTACAGACGTGGGGCAGACGACATTTTTTCTAATGCAGGAGCCAATCAAACGCTTAGGTTTCCAGTTTGAATTTTCTGTGACTGCCCAGGGCCCGAGTCTTCTTATTCTGAATATTAACTTTGGCCTTAACCAATCAAATGACGTGATTCAGACAAGGCATAGTATCATTACGGTCTTAACCTGAGTGGGAAATTTGCAAAGCTTGTCCCAACGTTCAAATTATCCGTCCATGAATCGCAGCTAGGTTTTATTGATTTGTTTGCACATGCGAGCTTCCCTATGCACATTGAAGTTGAATGTCCCCCCCCCCCTTGCGGTGACGATTCAAAGAGAAGGCAGAATATGACGTCACAAACCATCCCAGAATTCATGGGGGTACATGTAGGAAAGGAAGTGACCGAATTTAATCATTGCTTCCTGACGTACTGAGATGAGATTTAGTCGACACAAAATCACCTAGGATTCTAACTTATCATTTTGGTAGCTGAAATATGGACGCAAAATCACCTAGGATTCTAACTTATCATTTTGGTAGCTGAAATATGGACGAGATATATTGCATACTGATTTCTGTGACTGAGTTCGTATCAATCAAACTCCCAGAATACTGGCAACGATAGATATCGAATCGGGCGGACAAAAAGTATATCATTGTTTTCTAGGGAAAAATAGCAAGTTGTTAACGGATCGGTCAAGATTTTTCTTTGACAGTCTATATTGTCTGTCTGTCTCAGTGTCTGCCTGTTTGTCTGCCTGCCTGCCTCTCTTACTCTCTTCCTCTCAATCACTTACAATTAAAAACCTAGCAATAATGTAATATTTGAATCGGTTGTAAAAATGAGATATTTACAAAAGAAACGTGTAGCTACTTACCTACAAACATCTGGGAATTTCGGGGGGGGGGGTAAGGCGACAACCCTCAAATGCCAATATATTGGTGAACTTGATCGTCATACTCCCATGTAGAAAGTTTGCTTTCCTTATGCATGCGGAGTGACGTCATATGCCGAGGGCAAGCGGAGACACAGGAAATTGATGCCAATACTGACATCTATAGGTCAGTGTCACTCTGCATGTTTATTCCAGTCACTAAGACTGATTTTCCCGTTTCATTTCCTTTTTTAGATGTAGATCCATGCATATAGCTCTTGCTAAGTAAGCTATATTCTGCTCTCGAGTTATTTCGCGCATCGAAATCGAACGTTTTAAACTTTTCCTCACAATCTGCCAGTGTCAAAGTCTATATTCCATGATTTCACGACCAAGAATAAATCAGGGGTCAACGTAGAAAGTTTCCCCTTAGAGAAACAAATCAAATTCTAGAGTTACCATTTTAGTGACATTCAAAATGGTGGCTATCCCTCTATACTGAATGGGGATCTGCATTTTTCGAAAAATAAACCAAAAAAACCAAAACGAAACAAGACGATGTGAAACTCCATTTGCTCTACAAGGCTGCTAAACGAGTCTGCACCGCAGTACACCTGAAAAGTATTGTACATATTTTGCTCACCCGAAAAGACTGTCACCGTGGCGCATTCCACCGTATTGTACAAATATGTGAAAATCACACTGTTTCCTTTGATGCGGAGGCTGTATGTAATTTTATTTGCCCAACAACTGTATCGAAAGTTTGATCAAACATATCTGCTGAACCAACTTAATGATTGGTGTTGGCAAACTGTGTGCGATTTTTTGTCAGTTTAGAAATTAACCCAGCAGCGGGGACTAGATACGCACATCCTCGCTTCCAGACGATTTGATATGGTTTCGTAGGTTTATTAGGCCTATATCTCGTTTGTTTATATCTTTTCACAATATCAAACATACTGTGCTATTTTCAGTTTTTCATCTTTAAATCCCATTGCAATTACTCAGTGTCATTACAGTTGGTCAGAAAAAGTGGCGAATAATCATTGAAAAAAAAAATTAAAATCGTCAACATTTTTTTTATCGTTCCAATTATGTTTTTAGGTAGTGTTTGATGTTACTGTGATAAAATGGAATGATCGAAGATGAACAATATACCTTCTTCGATGCGTTGGGTGTCATTTTCATCACTTTGACTACTGGAAAAGGCGCTTGAAATCTGCCGAGGAAACTTGCTACGTTGGCTTGACTCCCTGAAGGAGAAATGTTGATACCGTGGTAAATATGTGATGACAGTATTTCAGTAAAAGTAAAGAGACGCGCCAGCTTTGGTCCTCTTCAAGAGAAGGCGGCAAGAACAACTAAACTACCTCGTTTCTGTAAACATTTATAACTTCAGTCAGTCAATCAATCAATCAATCAATCAATCAATCAATCAATCAATCAATCAATCAATCAATCAATCAATCAATCAATCAATCAATCAATCAATCAATCAATCAACCAACCTATGTATATCTATCTATCTATGTATCTATCTATGTATCTATGTATCTATGTATCTATGTATCTATCTATCTATCTATCTATCTATCTATGTATCTATGTATCTATCTATCTATCTATGTATCTATCTATCTATCTATCTATCTATCTATCTATCTATCTATCTATCTATCTATCTATCTATCTATCTATCTATCTATCTATCTATCTATCTATCCATCCATCTATCTATCTATCTATCTATCTATCTATCTATCTATCTATCTATCTATCTATCTATCTATCTATCTATCTATCTATCTATCTATCTGTTCAACCACTCACCTAGTTCTCCCACTCGTCCATCTGCAGTATTTGTCCATTCATCACAAACCCCAAGGCTATTTTACTGTCTGTCTATATGATAAGTATATCTTCCTCTGGGTTTGAGCACCAATCGATTGATCAAGCAAGTGAGAGATTTATTTGAAAAAATCCAAGGATCCAAATTGAGGTAAAATGCTCACCCATGCATTGCTGCTACCAAACTTTTTTCGAACTCTTCGTGGTCCACCATCTGTTCTTCGAGTTCGCGTGTCCTCGCTCTCGCTTCGTCCTCAAGGTTGATGTCCTATAAAACAATTGTTATTCAAATCAGATAGTACATCGTATCAGAACAGGCTCCAAATATATCGTGCCATGACGAACAGCCATGATTTGACAGCCATGATTTACTGATTGATTATTTCATAGAGAAACATAGATAGAGTGGCAACGGGTATTGTTTAAGGCGTGAAGCGGTTACGTAACCCATCCATGTTCGCCTCGCCTCAGGTTGCTCTCGCCTCTCTTTTCCGAAGAGTGCCGACCATGAATCCTTCGGTAATTTTCGGATTTTCGCCAATTGTTAAGCGAAAGTATGTTCGGCAAAGTTTGTGTTGTTGTTGTCGTGTGGTGCTGAGCAGAATTGACGTGCTGGCGAAAACGGGAGTGTTTTGAGCTTCAGGAAAATGAGTTTTACCGTTTTAAAAATTCCTCTCATATTGTTATGAATATATAATGAGTGTGTTTGAACCAAATTTGAAAGTCTTTTATCGATACTGTATGGTTTTACTCAATAGTTTACGGTCAGTCATACCCTCTTTTACACGTGCGTCAAGGAAGGACATGTTTATGAAACTGCTGGCGTGTTATGTTTTGATTGGCGTGAAGCAGTGTTTCTGGCCTGAGAGCTCACAAAGTAACTATGGTTGCTACGCGACTGGCAGTACGATGCCATCTCGTCGTATTTTTTTGCATAATCTCGTGTAATTATCAACCAAAAACAAAGCCTCCAAAAAGTTTAACACCTTTGGAGCTCATTTTAATATGAAAAGCCAATAGTCTACCGAGACGACCATGGAACAAAAGGCATGCAATCGTTGCGACTCTGCCTATGTTACTCTGTGATTATGTCTGAGAAGTTTTAATACATTGTATTTATTCTCTCGTTGACGTGCTATTGTGAGTTGAGTCTATTAGTTTTCTGAACTATGATCAGTTTCTCCAAACTGAGCCAACTTTTGATTATTCTGGTTTGTCAGCAAACGTTCTGCGCTGCAGCCGCCATCCATGCAGTGGGAAGCAAATGAACTATGTGATGTCGCAACTCTTCACGGTTTTTTTTTTCACAGTCACTTCAGACGGTTAAATTCAAGTCGGTATAGACATTAACGAGGTGAGGTCTGGGTAGAAATAGCGAAAACGAGAAGAGATACGAATAAGGAGACAACTTGACATTTCACTTTTGGAAATATCGCCTTCAAAAGTAGAAGACGTCAATCACTCAATGGAAACAAGCACTGTCTTATCCTGCTCTTAATTGCCATCTCGCCAACACATGTTACCGATATTACTTACTTCAATCAAACCATAACCTTTTAGTCATTTTTCTTCTGATCTTAATATGGTATTGCATCACACCACGCGTGATTTGAGTTGGAAATATTAATTTGTTAAACGATGAATCTACACGCACAGTTCTGATTCCTATGTTGAAGAGCAATGATGTCAAATTCACATCTGTACACATTTAGCAACAATTATCTTTATGTAAGTCGGACAATATCTTCATCAAATTCTAATCATAAAGATCCCTTGATTTCATATCCATAGAATATTTCATGTCACTCAATTATATTTAATTTTGACGTTGACTTTCCTAATGACGTTGACAAGCGTACAAAGTCACGTACACAATCCAAGAACACCCGGCGTAGCGTAGGTGAAACCAATTCCGTTCATCGTCGTCAATTGCCGATGATACCATCAGCAGTAAGTTACACATATCAGTTGCATTGCAGACACCTTATCAGATAATCGGGTGGCATATTAATGCCAAAGTTCCATCAATGATGGATGGTTACAAAGCCTGAATAATACATAGCTTGATAATTTGAAAGTGTACAGATACGTGTGTATAATGATACTTAATAACAAAGGTATGTACATTTTGACGACAATCAAAGAATTAATAGTTTTTTCGCCTTTCAACAAACGCAGTCATCTCATTCATTGTGAAAACCCAACACCATAAATTATTCATGCCATTGTCGGATAATTACCATGACCCAGACGCTAAGCTTGCCCAAAACATTTTACTCACTTTTAATATGTATCCATAGCTATAGATTATGATATTGATTTCTAAGCACGATAAGAATCTTTCCAGATATGCACGTCACGACTAAACCGATAATATTTCATGCGTTGTGAAACTACACGTATCACGTGATCGAGTCTCATGGTTAAATCAAAGTGTAAGTGATCGTTGCTCATTAATATTAGGATAACAAAACAGGTGATGTGCAACCCGACAAAACGGTTTGAAGATTCTGAAAACCCACCGCGTCAAACTGATCGTATTTCTTTGTTTTCGATCTGTACACAATGAAGGAAATGTCCATAGGACAGATGCCATTTCTGAACAACATCGTTAAGGCAACACATAAAACGTCCTTTACTATTCATCTTAGTTAACTTGTCCAGACAAGATAGTTTACTCTCGCTGAACATGCGCTATACTTGATTAGCCAAAATCTGAAGCACCTCTTTACCAAAACATTCAAATAAACAACTAAACAAACAGACAAACAAACAAACAAACAAACACACACACAAATGAAACAAAATGAAAATCAAAACAGGAAAAGACGACGTGGTATGAAATATTTTTGGAAAGATTTTTGATCTTCTGATGACTTGAATAAAAACTCATTGATGTTGTTATTTCCGTCAGTTTGCCGTTTATGCCCTAGTAGACCATCACCGAGATCATACCGATATCACTTTCGATATTGGACATCATCAAGGTCACGATTTTCTCTTGTGACGTCATCCTAGCAGTATACCCCACCATCGACGTCAAAAACATCTCATAGTGAGCCATTATCAACCTTGTTCTTGTCTCCATGGTGACATCAAGAAGGTCACCGGTATGTTTGTCGTATGACAATGGTTAAAGTAAAGTGTTTTGTTGCTCAACATCTCCTAGTGGTAAGTTGTGTCTCACTACGTGGGGTATAATTGCCTTGTGCCTTCTTGCGTTCGTCACCAGAGTTTAGTGGTTTACGATATAACGTCGCAAAGGCACAGTACCTCATCGTGTTGCGTCAAAGCACCGATAGGGGACCATGATTAAAGTCGACCGTCGAATCAGTGGTTTCTTTTACAGTATGTTGAAAACATGGGAAGAGGTAAATTTGAAAAAACCACACTGTGAAAATAATTTGAATCCAAGAAAAACTATTTTATGGAACAATAAGGACATTTTGATTGGAAAACGTTCTATTTTTTACCAGGATTTTGTAGATGCAGGATTCCTATATTTAGAACAATTGTACAACGAAAATGGCCAAAAGCGGGACTGGGATTCTGTACACAATAATGGTATCCCTCAATCATCCATTTTGAAATGGTTTGGACTAAAAAGTGTTATCCCAGCCAACATACAAGTGAATCAGCAAAGTACAGCTGATGATGAAGATGAAGTAAAAATTGTATCGAAACACAGGTCAATCAGTGTGGAACTGTGTAATATAAAAGTAATCACACAGCTGATTAATGACATTAATTTTATACCACCAAAATCAGAACTGTATTTTGAACATGAATTTAAAATCAATGTTACTAACTGGAACGAAATTTATCATCTTCCAGTTAAGGTAACTATCGACTGTAAGTTGAGAGAATTTCAGTTTAAAATTTTACACAATATCCTGTATACGAATGCTAGACTGAGTAAAATGAACATACCCACAGTTGATAATCTCTTTGTTCTTTCTGCAAGAAACAAAGAAGAAACTTTACTCCATATTTTACATGATTGTCAACATGTGCAACTATTTTGGGAAGCATTTTTCATGTTATGGGGACAAAAATTAAAATTGAGAGTAAGACCAAAAATATGGCAGATCATACTAGGTGATCCCAAACTTTCTAGTATTGTGAATTTCCTACTGCTTATTGGTAAAAGGTACATTTATATTTGTCGTTGTAAAAAGACCTTGCCTAACTTTACAGCATACAAAAGATTTGTGAACTCTATACAAAAAACTGAGTATCACATTGCCTTGAGAAAAGATAAAATTTTTGCCCATAATAAAAAGTGGAGAATTTACAGTACTAATATCCACCAAGACCCTAGCACAACAGACATACACAATAATGATGTATGATCACTACTTTATTGATTTCTGTAATGTCTTTTTTTTCTCAGATTTAATGAGACATGTATTTGAAAATTTTTGATAACTCCAATAAAAACGTTAAAAAAAAAAAAAAAAAAAAAAAAAAAAAAAAAAAAAAAAAAAAAAAAAAAAAGTCGACCGTCTAGCCATGTGGCATCATCGAAATCAAAAACCTCTTTTTTTTGCATTATTCTGATCAATATTTAAGGTCTGACTGTCAGATCCACTTATTTCTACATTACAGGGGCTCTCCACCGTGTACCTAACTAAAAGCAACTTGACAACCACTCTGACACATTGTAGTCTGCGAGAAGGCAACGACTCAACTGACAGAATGTATACAGGAGTGTTTCCCCCTGGAGCAATGATATTTGGTTTTTAAGGTTGGGTGATTGAAAATTATAGAGAAAACAGAAAACATACAGTGTTGTGATGATTGATATCATTTTCAAATGATTAATAAAGTTGACCTTCTCGTGTAACCATAGAAGTTTAATGAAACTTTATTGCAGCGTGTAAGACTTCTAGTTTAATATTTGATGAGTCAAACTGAGCAATCTTCTTCTGCGACACACAGAGCATGCGCTTCCGTTTGAGATCCTGAAAATAATGATGTACACAGTCAAATAATTTACATCTCCGCAATGGGACCTGTTTGGTCATCATCATAAACCTGTTGTACAGGTGTTTGTCATGAAAGATGGCATATGGCTGCTATTTTCAGTACTTTGACACAATTCTGTATTCATTGCACTAAAGTCATCGCTGCATGTGTACTGATTTTGTGTACATAGGAGTATGGTGTATGCTCTGAATATTAACCTTGTAGCAGTACGAATAGCACATGCCTGCATACAACCATGAGTTAAAAATATGTCACAGTGTGAACGTTTTGCACACTTTTCCCAGTTTACCTATACTTATTTTTGAAAATTAAAATATTCGAAATCTTGAGAAAAGACAGACCATGTGACAAATCCTGCAATGCACTATATCGAATACAGCTCTCTCAGTTTCTTTTAGTTTCAGAACTGTGGCCACACCAAGCGATACAATCAGGATTCACATGAAGTTCTGGAATACTTTTCTCATCACAGGTCAGCTTAGGCTCTGAGGTATGAGTGAGTCGATATACCATGAGTACAGTGGCCGGTGAAAGTCTGTGACAGGGCATGCCCAATAATCAATCTATGGATATATTGGTTTGTGGGACTCAGTGTGCGTTTGAATAGTACGGGCGAAATTCTTCTCACGAACGATTTTTCTGTCTGTAGGATTCCTTTCATGGCAAATAAACAGGCTCCTATAGGTTTATGGTAAATTATATCATACCCGCATAATATTGATGGCACAAATACAGCGATCTGATTGGTCGAGACGTGAAAATAACCGTGCTATATTAGTAATATGGCACGGTTGGAACAGGCAGAGCAAAAGTCCTTTTTTTGACATTCCACGCCAGAATTTCAATATATTGTATGATATAATAGCAATAAACCACACTCAGCGACGGTATACCACTCGGTTTTGACCAGTTCACTTCATATATGCCCTCGCTATTACTCTTGCATTTATGTCGTGAACTGATCAAAATTTTTCGGTAGGCCCTATACCGTGTCTGGGTGTGGTTTATTGCTTAATTTTGTGACATGGCTCAGCAGGGCCGGTCTCTTCTGATGGGGGCTTAGTAGGATATTGCAATGTTAAGCTGATATCTATATGCTGGGGAGAAGCTATTGCAAAGGTTTGAGTTACCTGTGCGTAAACGTTATAAGCAGGGTTGTACGTCTCCTTGCCAGGCTCGTCGGCACTCATGATTTTCAAATCAATGTTATCAGGATCTGCACAGGCCATCTTCGGTGTCGTTTTGAACTACAGCAGACAAAATGAATAAATAAAGGCGTGAAGTTTGATAGAGATCCAGATATACGATATTGTATAAAAAAATACAAACCCGGTCTGTGTAAAAGCGTTTTAATCATCCTGTTTCTACAGCAACGGCTGTCGGTCAAATAAACAGCTAATATCAGAACTCTGTTATGAAATCAACACAATGGATAGTGTGACGTGGATCAGTTATGGCGCGAAATCGTTTGCACAATAACCTTTTTTTCTGGCAATTTTTACATGATGGCAAATTATAATTACACCAGTAAAAATTGATATTCCCTTTAATCAAGTAATAGGTGAAAAGACGTAAATTCAACTTTAGCTACTGATTGCCACCAATCCGTATGCTCGTTATATTAGTGGTTTTATTACTCGTATTTTACACACATCAAAGCGATATTGATATTTTGACTTAGTTTCAAAGAATACATTCCACATTGCCCACCAAATAACCACACCTAGCTAGGTGTCGACCCCACCTATTCCTACTCAATATACACCGTACAACTTTTACTGATCGACACGGACCGTTCCTGCACAACACTATACCTATTCCCGTCAACGATCTTTAAGACTGCATCTAGCCGCAAATAAGCGATCAAACACCGTCGGACAAAATCTGAACATTTAAAATGCATTTAAGCGTATGCTTTCAACCAAAGGTTTTATTATCCAAATCGCGGTCATGTCTGCTTAATGATCACAAACTTCCGATGATGTATACAAATTTTCGTGGCCACCACTCATATCAAAAATATGTGCTATCTTTTGTCCGTTACAGATATTAACGATTTACCCTTCAGCTTATTATATTGAAAATATGCCTTCTCGCTATGAATCACACATGTACCCATTTGTGCACGAACAGAGAGTCATGTTGAACTTATCTTCTTAGAGATAATTGTCATCGTAACCGCAGGCCGCCGTTGCCATGGTAACACACATTTGCCGAGGCGTAGCTGATGAAGTAATTAACTGGCGACACGCTCTGTGGTGTACACACAATTGAAGTGTTGAAACGTATTCTCCCATGGATTATATTGTTATTCCATTTCGTTTCATCCGTGAAACCATATCCACAGAGGATATACACACTATGATATGATTCTACCCGCAAGCAACATTTAATACCAAGATGTGGTTTCTACTGACGATTAAAATGTTGCATTACATGTATCTCCAGGCATTCATAAACTAATATGATGTTAACATTGAAACTCTTTCAAAATTATTCAAAATTATTTATGGAAATAATGTGCCATCCGCCATGATAATCTGAATGTTATCTCCTCAGTCGTTTTTTTTATCTATAGATTTGAAGGAAGCTTGTATATTACATTGATTACAGTAGGATCGGAGAATTTTATAAATCATAAAAGTCCACATAATTGGCAATTTTTCTCGCTCAAGATTTCTCCAAAGGTAATATTAATGACATGCCTCACATTTGTGGGAAGGAATAATCATGGAGCTGGTCTAATGTTTTGTTTCTCATTTTGCTTGATTCTGTTTCAGAGATCACTTCGCTTCAATAGAAAGATTTACAAAATAGCACCCCTTAATCTTGATATTGTTTTCAAGCGAATGGGTTAAATTGTCCGCCCTGGTGTTGCGAGCACATCAAAAATATTCAAAAGACATTTGACCGACGAATTGCGTCTGAACACTAACACGGCTTCATGTTCCTTAGCAACGCTACCTCTCTTGAATTATTCATGAGTTGTTCCGCAAGACTTCATCGCCGTTACATCAGTGACGAATAAACCTCCAACTTGTACATATAGCATACATGCTAGTATCAGCACCCTAAATATGACGATATCTTCGATTCTCTACTCTGTATTTCCAAGAACAGTGCATCGTTCTGCTATTCTCACAAATCTGGTGATTTTCCTCTCAACATGTAGTTCACTCGTGTTATGCTCCGCGAATCTGCATCGAAACCTAAGGTTTCGATGCATAGATTGCCCACATTAGGCGAACGTCCTTTCATACATTTAAAAAGGTGACAGGAACACCAATATCACCAGAAATGTGACAATGACATCAATTCATAGGTTATGTCTAATATTCATCCCCTGTTTTATGTTTTCGTCGCTCGGTGTGGGTTCACATGGAGGGCAATTTAGCTTCATGTCAGTTTATGGCGCATACATGGTTTCAGGCAAGCTTTGATCTAGGGCATGCGCTGTTTTCAGTCAAATAATCGTTTAAGCAACCCTGGCTATGGAAAACTAAACTCACACGTGTGTCATCCATCAAACTCGAATCATCATCGCCATCTTACCTTATACCAAGCTCCTTCGAAACACGACCTGTACGACAAATTGATGAATTCAATATGGCGGCAAAACGCAGAATTTAAATATTTATAGCTCGCATCGGCATAAAATTGTCCACAGCCAATAACTTTAATGGCCCATTGAATTAAACGGTGGGCATACCAGTCAGCGAACGAACGTAATATGGCTTTTCAAATTTAAATGAAAGTAGCAACGATCCAATTGGATTATGAATCTACGGTCATATGAAAGTTTAACAAAACAAGCAAAATGCTTGAATCCATCTCGTCTTCGAATTCAATATTTACAAATCAAAAAAGATGAAGTATCGTGTTGAATAAATTAAGATGTATTCTCCATTTATCAATGATGAAAGCTGTGTCGCTGTCTCACTATTTCGGACGTTTTACCGGGGTAATGAAAATCGCATGAATTTAGATATAAAAATAGATACTGATATTATCATGTGTATCAAACGAGTACATTACGAAAAAACCTCATCTAGCCTCATTTGGATTATATAATCATCTGATACTTTTACCAAAACTACTTCTTTATGTATTGAAAATGAATAAAAGAAACCATCATTTGTTGTCTAATTACTAAAAGTCAGACGAATAGTCACCTAGAGTACAAACTACTCGTCAAAACGACAAGCTAGAGAAACAGTGTTTTAGATGGATTAAAATACTACCAACGATAAATGGTACATTTGAGAACTATACCGTTACACCTTTCTGACAAGCATCGTAAACATTCATTAAAGTTACCGAGAAAACCTCTTTTAATACAAAAATCTACTCTTAAGACGTTTAATACATTTCAGTACATTTCAGTATTATATGTTTTTAGAAAATGATTTTAGTTATACGATGTTTAAATAACTGTGAAATAGTAGGAAAAAAGTTACGGTGTTAACGGCGTATTAGAGACTGTTATTGAGTTGTTCCCGTGTTAGAATTTATTCCAGTGAACATGTATAAGTAATGAAGCTCCAACATTTCGCACTGACGTTTATCTATAAAAATATGGCCACGCCTTAGGATCGATAACTTTTGCAGCTGTACTCTCTTCTTCATTTCTGTTAACTATATGGTCTTCTTATGCTTTAGAGTTCTTAAATGTTTATCATTTCGTTTTTACATTTGTACAAGAAATAAAGCCGAAGAAATGGCATTCTTCGTTTTGCGTCCTTGTGAGCATAGGTTTCTTATGGTTTATCAGAAAAATAACAACGCAGTGTATTTGAATATAGCTTGTCAGGCTAAGGCCGAGAAAAATAAAAAGTTTGTTTCTCATCCTAGACATATTGCAAAAATGATGCGGTGACGTGTTTTTTTCTTTTCAATTTTTTTTATTCTTCACCAAACAAGAACGTGCAAAAACATGAAAACAACATAGGAATGCACGCAGGGAAAAATGCAAAGCAGTGTTGCTTTAGTATTTGTGTATAGCGATAGTTCTCAGGTTTGACTTTTAGTGCAGTAATGCCGTTTTGACAGCTTAATATAACAGTGACATATGTGTACAGTTCTGAATGAAAAAGTTAGTGTCAGTTATTTTGTTTACAGGGCTGTGTTATGTACTATCGTCGCGTATTTTTGCGTTTTTTTCATTTTATTTCCTCATGGGCAGAAATAAAGTTGACGCGGCGGGTCTCAATTGACACGCGCGAGGATGAGAAACAAACTTTTTATTTTTCTTGGCCTAAAATCCGTTTTTCATAAATTTTGTAAAATGCACCTAAAACACCTTCATGCTTGCAAAATGTCACACCATATTGCACATAATGGAGGTGAAACAAGTTTAGCTTTGGTGGGCACTCATATTACATGGGAACAATCAAGCAAATATAAAACGTGCGTTCATAAGATTTTCTTTGTGTATTTATGGCCCTGCTTACATGTATCTTTCAAAACATTGAGTGTATTCCAAACAAAGAAATTCAGTACTCTGCCCTAAGTTGATACGTTCAAGAAAGAATGATTGCATCTTAGGGTGCGTCCCGGCGTTAAACGTAACAGCTTGTGTGAAAGCTGCCTTGAAACAGTGCAGTAGCGTGTGCGTGTGTGTTTCAGTGACGGTGAGAACAACATAGCTGAGCCTACTGTATGATGAAAATAATTTCATTTTTCTGCAAATTCTGTGTGCGCCTATAGCATGTTGGCTTTAAAAATGACCTCCAGGTAATGACAGATAAGCCAATGTTTACTATACTGACACTGTTAAGCAAATGATATCATTGCCATGCACACTAAACATACTTCATTAAATATTCAATAGGAAAAGTACGCAAGGTAATATCAACTGAATCCATAGCTCGGGTGTTATCATACTTTATAACCCACTGTTATTGAACTTGCCGTTATTACGCTTATTTAAGTTGTAAGTCCATCAATTCGGAATTTCTTTCGTTGAAGTAAATTCATCCGTTTATACTAAGTTAATGTTGACAACACCAGATTATTTACTCATAATGCCACAGCAAACCACTTCACATGACATAATCATAACATAAAATCTGAGATAAACTTGATTCTTATGCTCTTAAAACAAACAAACAAACGACAACAACAACAACAACAACAGAATAAAAACTACAACAACAAAAACCACTATCAAAACGCTGAGTAAACTTGGGAATTATTAAATTTTGTGAAATTACTTTTAATGTCATAAACTTGCTATTCGTTTCGAATTTTTTAACTCAGCCACAGATTGTAATATTAAAATCCAACATGCTTTTTGAGTATATCATTCACTTTGGTAGGGACGTCCATGCACCGCTGTGTATCAGAAACTTGTTATCGCTTATAATCAGTATCAAAGAATCATTCTCACAACTGGTATCAGTGATTTCCTCACGGGATTTTTGGAAACTCTTGAAAGCTGAAGGGTGTCGTTCGAAAGCTTTCTGAAACTGTGGAAATATTTTACCCCATCACCAAGCTGCAAAAACACCCATGTGTAAAGGTTCGTTCACCACGTGAGGAATGAAAAATTTTTCTTCTACAGAATAATTTTATTTCATGTGTCTTATTCAAACATTCCCGTTTAAAATTTCTGATTTTTACAGTTTGAATAAAGATACAAACGGACGCAAAACTTGAACAGAAAAATTGCATCAAAATTTCATTGAGTCACAATACGTTTGCGCCAAGTTTTAATGGGTCAAAAATCTATCAAACTATCCAATCCAGTCCAGTTTTCACAAATGAGCGAGATCCCAGGAGTTGATACATAATGAATTAATTAAACGCTTTTACTAAGCGTTTTGATAGTGGTTTTTTTTGTTATAGATTTTTTCTTCTCTTGTTGTTGTTATTGTTGTTGTTTTTTTTTTTTAAGAGAATAAGAATCGATAACTCGATTTGCGAACTGAAAACGACTCTACGGAATGTATATCAACAAAGAGTAGAATTCTGAAGGATACAAAATAATAGTCGGTTATTGGGGTGTTTCATAATCATAGATTTTCATTTTTGAGAACTAAATATTAGAAAGGGAAAAGATTGTAAAACTTGGTTCACACTCCTGTGCTCTACATTACCCCTGTGTGCAGAGGAAGAAACGGGGATAAAAATGAGAAAAAATAAAGCTAATGCAATATCTGAAGAGATGTTTTGAAAGCATGATGGAATGGTGCATGCAAATTTAGTGACAAAATCGAAGGGGAGATTATTACCGTTGGTCTAGGTTCATATGTGAAAGTGACGTTTAATAGAAGGGATTTGGTAAGATTACGTGACAGAGTTGTCTGATTGAGAATATAAGGGTCTAAGGGGAGCGTATCTTTGTTGATCTGAAAGAGATTTCAATCCAGTCCCTAAGTCGGACTTAATCACACTAATAAATCTGGTATGCAGCTAATACGCGACAGACTTCTTCGAAAATGATACTCAGAGTTATCGTGCGTACACGTTGTATTACATCAAGTGTAAAAAGAGTAAGCATTCAGGGACAAAGTCGTTAATGTATGTATGTATGTATGTATGTATGTATGTATGTATGTATGTATGTATGTATGTATGTATGTATGTATGTATGTATGTATGTATGTATGTATGTATGTATGTATGTATGTATGTATGTATGTATGTATGTATGTATGGATGTATGTATGGATGGATGGATGGATGGATGGATGGATGGATGGATGGATGGATGGATCTATGGCTTGATAGATGCGGAGAGAGAAGGTTTTGTAAGTGGCATGGGCGGTTGGATAGAATTATTAAAGTACTAAATGCTAACGTATTCTGAGAAGATGTAAACTTACCCTTTTCCATAAAGATGTTAACAATGCCAAAAGGAAAATAGATTACAAATTGAGATAGCTGGTTGTCTATTTTTGCTAATAAGTACGTGACATCCGATGTGTATATCGATTGTTCCCAAAGTCTGCATTCTTAATTTAGTAACGACATTTCACCGTTTCGATCTACACTGAACTGTTATTCAAGTAATGATTCGCATGTTAAACATTTGGCTTCTGGGAACGATGAACAATCGAAATACGTCCTTTGCAAAAAAAAATAGATTTAAGGGATAAAGTCGCCTTTTTGTTATTTTTTCCCGTGAAATTTGTTTGATATAAAAAGTAGTTTGTATTAGACTTCTTGAAACATTCTGAAATACTGGTCGAGTGTGCACAACATCAAAGGTGCTTTTAGCAAGACAATATTTAACATTCAGTGAAACATTTTACGGTCTGTATCAAACAATCAAGATCATAAGTTCAAGCGTGAAACTCACCAGGCATGGCTGAACATACACTGTTACATAAAGTGTGGACCACATGCATGTTCAAGATTTTGTAAAGGAATATTAATTGACGGTGCCTTTCATATAGATAAGGATAACAACATTCCCTTACGTTGTGGCAATGTTTATTTGTAATAGTAAAGCAAGTCGGGATAGGAAAAATCCATTTTGTCTTGAGGCCACAAACGAAATCACCTTTTTGCATTCAGCAAAAGGGTTATATTTGATACTTATGCAGTTTTGTACGGTCGTCATTTTGTACACTGAGTGACTCTATGCAACTATTTCAAGTGTTCTTGATATCACAAAAAAAGTTCAAAAAGAGCGACTTTGTCCCTTTAAGGTGCTACGTTAATAAGACTTTGTCCATTTTGTATCGTCAAAATGCAAGATTTTCCCTTTTAACCGTTTCATGTTCACTGTTTATTGGAAGACATTGTTATAATATACGCTCACACGACCATATGTCGACCAACGTTTTGGCTTACTCTATAGATGGCATCAAAGGAAAGTCGTATTTTTCTTTTGGTAGAATAGTTAAGAGGTTAAGAGTCTATAGAATTATAACAGAATCCTCGCGATATCTGTCGCTTAAAGTCATAGCTTGTCTCTGACAAGCCAAACCAGCCAAACCACCAAATAAACCTGACATGGGCGAAAGATGTTAATCTGGCTGATAGAGATACTACTATCAGACACTCTAAATAAAAAGAGTTGCAAGGTGATTGTTCCATGCTCTATTCTCATCGAGCAAATATATGGGTTCTCGCTTTGTCATCGACATCTCGTTGTCTTTTCTGACTCGTCCGTCATATTACTTTCAGTGATTATAGCTTACAATAGATTGCCCGGGTGGCTGTTCTTGAAATGCACGCCCTGGGGACAATGTAATTTGAGGGACCAAGAGCCTGGAGTTGTACCATTCAGACTCTGTGTTCACTGTCATGGAAGAGCTCAGTCAATTCCCAAGTATGTTTAAGACACATGTTTTATGGATAGATTTCAATCTCAAGCCCAGGCTGACTAAGGCAGCGCTCGACAATTGTATTTTTCTAAACGTTTTATATCTATCGTCTAGAATCGATGACAGCAGATAACGATTCAACCTTGTATCGTCTAGCCTCTAACATGGTGTGAAAAAATTAGACATCATTAATATAGAGATGGTAGTAAAATACAAATCAAGTCAGAGGATACAGTAGGTTTTTAAAGAATAATTGGAGTGCAAGAGGGCGTAACTCAGTTTTTCAACAAACTGAGTTAGAGGGGAATAAAGGTTTTAAAATCCTCTAACTCTAAAATTCACTTTGTTCGTAGTTAATGGTTTGATTGGTAAAGGGTAATATCATAGATATATAAAATATCATAAATAAATGTCATAATTATAAAATCATTTTATGTTAATTGAAACAATGTGGAGTTACGCCGGCTGTCTTGCACTAGCATTTTGAGTAAAAAAGGAAATACCTCATCATGAGTTACGCCATTTATAGGGAGTAACTCATCATGTATTACTTCCTTTATGCACAGGTCGAGTTTCTGTTTTTGATGAAATATTCCTGAATGGCATCCTCATTAGAAGAAGTTTTTACATTTTGATGTTGTTACATTTTGTCCGTACAAAACCGGCATACATCATATTATATTCAATTTTACATCATTTACTTGTCCGAAATTTGTTTTGGAATATATAGTGTTGGTCATATGTCCTTTAAATAAATTGATGTCTGAGGTTAAATCAATGAAAATCTCCCGTTTCCGTCAATCTGTAGTAATTTTTTAGTGGTGCGTTTAGCGTTAGTGTCTTTAAGGTAGTGCCCACATTCGAAATCACGAATAAAAAATCAGGGGGTCGCTTTGCAAAATTTTCTATTGGAAAAATAAAGTACCAAATATTTACTGACACTTGAAATTCAAAAGGCCGCTATTAGATATGTAGAGTCCTAATATGTATCCCCTAGGTGCATTCTAACTTGACTGCTATGTGAAGGTTGATATGGTGAACACTGATGGTCATCCCATTTGAGACTTACTTTTAACATATTCTTTATTTTGTGGTGCGATGCAGAGCTTTCCCTTCGTCAAATTTTGTTTGGCGATTACTTGCCAAGGTTAGATTCATAAGTCAACTTCATAGTTATGATCACTATTTTGGTGTACCAACATATCTTTAACTTGCATTATTTCACGAAATTATTTCTTGCTCGCTTGTATTTATTTCTTGTCTTTCGTACGTTCCTTTTTTGGCATGTCAATCATTTCTGGTCAAGATATTGTGTGTCACATTATTTCGGGTTTTTTGGCTGTTAGTTTGAATGCAATTTCTATCAATTTAGGTTTTCAATATAGTCCGTATCTGAAGGCTTTTCAAAATCTACAGCGCAGCATTCTCCATTCCCTTGGATTTGCATTCTGTGAAACACTGTGAACAGTGACAGAATATCCAAACGTAGCGAAAGTCAAGCTTGTTTATTGCAGTTTCCAAAAACTGAACAGACGTACACAATATCATGAGATCACACAAAGTAACTACACAGTAGATATACCTTTGCATTTAAATTTATCAAGATTGTGCAAATGCCAACGGCATGTTGTACATAAAGTTAACTTTCTATGGCACAGAAATATCAGCAGCATTGGAAATGTATAGGAGTCAGGCGACAATAGCGATAACTGACTCGAAAATCGGATGCATTGTACGGTATTAGTGACATCGACGAGCGGAGCATTCGCAATCTCGGATTCGACGAATTTCTCTCGATATTGGCCCTGTGACGCAACGAAGCTCAACTGTAACCATATCGTAGGATACCTCCGTTGCACACGCACAGAGCCGATTGTCTTCGCCCTCAGGATCGGGAATGGAATAGGAGTTACAGGTACACTGGCAACCGATGGTGGGTACTCGTATTGGCAGGCATCCATGGCGTTGAATTCCAAGAACCATAGGTCGAATGTAACATTTATTTTGGTTAAATATTGATCCCGAGGCATTGAAACGAAGCGCCACTACACTCGGCGGCGCGGGCCTTTTGTGAATCATGGTATTCCTTGTCGCACCGCCATTTGAACGAGTCGACCAATCACTACGCAGACTCGGTCTTTCGTCTCCGGGTAATGTCATACTGTCCTCATACCAAAGGATCCGTTCTTGCCACACGTCGCCCTCGTCATGAAATGTGTCATCATTCAATGGCTCCAAACCGATCTCTAGGAAAGGGTCCTTTGAATTCTTGGTGAAATGAGTCCAACTATCGAGATAATATTCACGGCCGGTGCTGCCTGAATGTCCGTAGTCTTGACGATGGCCGTTCATCCTATACACAGGGTTACTAGCAGCGTATACACTGCACGTAAAGACATAGGTTACTATACAAAACTTGAGACTCATTGCCTGAAGGGTAAAAAGAAGAACGAACAAACAAACAAACAGTGCTATTAGCTGAACCATGATTTTACAATTTTCAAAATCTAAGTTAGCTCACTTGAATGTACTGAAAAACTGTGATCCAACAGGGGTGTTTGTGATGGAAAAATGTCGTGGAATTTGAAGAAAAACTATATTTACCAAAATAATCTCATTTGTATAATGTGAAGATGATGCAGTAATAAAACGTTATACTGCCAATCTCGCTCTTTACTCTGCAAATACTCAGAAGTATTTGTTGAAAGTTCGTAAGATATTTCAAGAATTGTGGTATTAGATGAAACGCGACTTTTCGGCTTCCTTACAATAACAAAATGATGGACAATACATAAATGCATCGAAAGTGCAGTGGAAGGAAGACCATGTCAACTTTGCCGGCTTTAAAGGGCAAAGAGCTGTAACGTTTTGTGATTTTTTCATTATTTTGTTCATATGTCAGCCACAGGTTCTTGTTCTACTCTACAAAACATACATAGCATTCAGCTTGTCAACAGATCCTGTGCATATGTAGACCGTATTCTCATTGTTGACAGGTGAATTTAGGTCCGGACTAGAATTTCAATGTAAACCGTTACAATAACATATCATTTCACACGTGTACATAATACGTTGACGGGTTAAATATTATGTGTTTCAATACGATTTCGGGAGTAGAATTAGAACTTGACAGTGATATACAAAACATAATTGGAGAAAAAATCACGCTAATGGCCCTTTTATTGCACATATATAATTTTGAACAAACATAACATAGAAGATTTTGTAATCTCTTTCAGCTCTGAAGCGACGTCGATTGTCTGTCGGTCTCTGTAAGATTCGCCATATAAAGTGTATTTATCAACCCCTTTACATGTAAGATGTGTAAACATGATGGGACGCTTAACAGTTACAGAAGACTTTCAAAATGAAAGCTGCTGCACTGCGAACTATTTTATCATTATAAAGAATACTTTAAAACTGTATTTACTGTGTAGTTTTATTCTCTCGCCTTTGCCAGCTTTGAGTCGCTTGTCCACACTTCATGAGCTATCGAATTTTTGCTCTCAAATGAAAGGTACACGCGTGATTGACGAACCCGTGGACACGATTGCGAATAGGTGGATAACAAGAGGCGAGTTTGCCCTGGTATAGTAGTCAACATCATCAGTCTAACCTTGTTGAGCAGTCAATCAAAAAGTTCACACTTGTCATATAGTGCAGTAAGAAGAGACAAAGTGCTTGTGAAGAAGATTATTTTTGACCAGATAATGTCAATAAAAATATTGTCAGTTCTTCGCCAGCACGAATCCACTCAATGCTAGGCATTGAGTGGCATTCTATCCTACACAACGCTGTTATTCCCCCAAGGGCGCGGGGCAGATAGCCCTTGCGTTCACGTTTGATACTCATCTGTCCAACTTGAAGTTCAACGAGACATAACCTGATATTAGGACGTGTAGGAGGTGAGATCACACCGCTACTCATTAAGGGGCCGTCGATAATAAAAACTGACGCACAAGAAACGTAATTCCTTCGTTTTACTTGAAACCCCCTTCCTCCCCCCTCAAAACGAAAGTTCTTTATATGCGAAATCAATTTCGTATTATGATGCCGTTTCTGATAAACCCACACGCACCTCTCCGATCCGCACGTCCGTGACATGCATTTTTCGCACGTAGGAAAACGCTTCACATTCAAGTTTCACTTTGAAAAAAACATACAAGTTTTTATTTCACCTTCATGTCTTTTCATTGTATTTTCTGTCTCCTTATTTTGTAGCCATTCTGTTCTCAATGAATGCGAAGGTAGTTTGAGTTCTCGCTGCATAGACGCAAAACAATAGAAAATCCTTATGCGATTTTGACGCACACAAAACGAAATAAGCTTTTAACCCCCCCCCCCCCACTAAACGAAAGAATTACGTTTGTTGTGTGTCAGCTTTTATTATCGACGGCCCCTAAAGTGATCTTTGCACGTATGGCGAGTCATTTGCATGTTGAATACAGCGTATGTCTTTAACTGGTTAGAAATTTACCTGTATTGTAAGATCACCCGATATTAGCACCTCATCTCGGCAGTGTAAACCAAATCGTTTTAAAAGCATTTACTTATAACACTCCATCCCCGAAGGAGAACAAAAAGAAAAATTATGGTTTTCAAATCAGGCATAACACATAGCAAACGCGTGTAAAGCGGAATAGAAAGAATTGCGATTATATGGCTTTCCCGAAAAACACAGGCGTACTTTCTAACTTGGTGGTGGAACATATGAATGATACGGTTTCTGACCTGAAATACACAAAGGGTTTCAGGCTATGCTGAACAAACTAAGAGATTTTTTCCAACAAACATGTATGTATTCTAGCTCTTGGTAATGTTTAATCTAAATCGTACGCCCATGTTGTTGCTTTTATTGCTTTCGGCTACAGCTTTATCGTTCAAGGAAGTTTTCACCTTGCAAGAAACACGTTTCTCTCTTTTGACGTTTTAAATGCAAAAATTTCCGTGTTCTCAGTATAAGTTTATTTCTAAATCTGCCACATTACCCTTGACAATTCAAGGTAAATGTCATCATGAGATTTAAACGAATGCTTATTAATGTACTCTTAAACTGGATTGACATTTCTCCTGACCTGATCGATATGAAATATTTCCTTGAAATCGATAATGAACTCAATGAAAATGTCAATGCTATGTATAATGAGTGACAACCATATGGAGCTCACAGTGTGTGAAGGGGTTGTGCCTTGCTGTATTTTTGGTTGGTCAGCGCAGAAGTCGGCGCATCAAGGATGCATTAATTGGGGTTGAGATACAAAAAACGCTATACTTTCTGAATCTGTTCCGTGTGCAGTGGACAGTGGAGATTATGGTACCTTTCCCGAAGATCCTTGTCGACATCTTTGTAACGGTGCTAAAATACACTGAACTATCATGTACGTCACCTATCGCTTCAACAATAGGCCTAATGCCAAAAAAATATAAAGCCAAACCAAAAATATAACAAAATAATGGAGAGACTCGGATGACATTGGTTTTGTTCAATTAAATGAGTTAACAGTCGTACCACCTTACCCTACAGTGCCAATCATAAACAAAACTATCTGTCTGAGAAACTAGACGCAGTATCTAAACGCGGGGAACTAGATTTCGCGAGATCACTGAAATAGAATTATTTCTAGATTGGCAATAACAGTCAAACTATAACTCTCGAATTTAAGACTATTGAAACTTCATGACAAAAATATTACACAGTCAAAACAGTCCATAAATCAATCAACCAGACACTCAAATCTCACTCACTGCGGCACGATTTTGAGTTTGGCAACTTTATACGTTTTTCAAGAGATTAAAATCCATTCGTTGCTAGAAGTTAATTATGCCCATTTAGAGACGCTCGCTTAGATCGGTAGTTAAGTAATCGCCTTGGCGAGCAGTATGATGCTCTGGTGATATGTGCAAACAATAGTCGACACAACAGATAGATGTTAGCAAGGTGACATATTTCTAAAAAATTCTTACTGCTAATAAGGAAAAAGGTATATTTATGTATGTATGTATGTATGTATGTATGTATGTATGTATGTATGTATGTATGTATGTATGTATGTATGACTGTATGTATGTATGTATGTATGTATGTATGTATGTATGTATGTATGTATGTATGTATGTATGTATGTATGTATGTATGTATGTATGTATGTATGTATGTATGTATGTATTTATGTATGTATGTAAGTATGTATGTATGTATGTGTCGAGAGTTACGTTACCTTTCAGACTCTCTGTGGGTAACTCATTGTGTATTTTGTAATGGTCATTATCCGACCGATCCCGTCGATATTTGGTATTGCATGTCACTGTCTGTCATCAAACTATACCGATACCACAAACTACATTTACGACGAGTTCAGAGGTCACAGGAGTCTAGGGATAATCGAATTATCTGTAACGGACGTCATCCCTTAGGGAACGACAAAATGATCTCTGGTGTGGTGGTAGAATAAAACAAATCTGCAGATTTTTCGAAGATATGATTTCATAAACATATTCAAATGAATATCAAGTATAAAAGAGTGTAAATGCTTTAAAAAATTGCATAGTGCAAAATCCGAAAAAAAATTCAAAATTTTGGGAACCGAAAAAACTCTGAAAAGATCAAATGGTCCATCCGGTATTTCTAAAAAATGTCTCGCAAAGAGGTAAGGCTGTTCTTTAATCAATTGCAATAAATAGCACTCACGAGGGGAGTTGGCCGGGACGTGTGCTAGAGAGGGTCAGGGTCTTGTCGAGGGTAGCCGGCTGAGGAGAAAGATCGTTGAAGAAGGCACGGCTGTGAATATGTCGAAAACTATATCATATTAACAACGTTAGCCATGACTTACTGCAAAGACAAGAGGCCATGAAAAGCAACCAAACAAACAAACATACAGGCTGCAGGCAGGCGAACAAAAAACCTAAGCAAGCAGACATTCGAAGGGGTGAAGAAAGTGCAAACAAATGTAAGGGCCCGGTATCGATCTCAAAAACATCATAAGACTGCTAAACTTTTTGAGGCTATTGGCCAACGAGGAAACTTACCTTAAATCTGAAATGCCTCTGTTCTCTTCCATTCAGCATCATCCCAAGTATGTGAGAAAACGATGGACCTGAAGACGAGAAAGCTTACCTATTTCGTTTGTAGCACTAAAGACGATAGCAACACCAAGAGTCAGGTCGTAGATCTTTTCTACTCAATTAAATCTATTAAATGTCAGTGATTGATGGCTGCAACGTATATGTCCACTAAACTCTTCCCTAATGCATTAAAGATAGCCGTGTCGTTCAAGCTATTTCACCGAGTACGATTATTTCCTGCAGGGATGTTCTTGTGCGCGCAAACCGTTGCCCGTATGCTAATTCTACCACGTGTGTGACATTTAACATCAGGCGTTTTACCTCCAAGACGGCTCGGCAGTTTGCAGGAACCAAAATGCGCGTTTTTATCCGTGTTCAAGATACCGAAGAATTAAAAATGGCCCTGGGCACACCTCATACATTTTTTAGTCACGGTGTCTGCACAAACTTTGAAATTTCCATATTTCATGAGGATTAGTCCGATGATCAAATGGACAACTTTATATTTCATAGGCACACTTTGTTTTTTACACGTTTAATATATTGGTGCATACAAGTATTACCTGTTTGATAGTTTATTATCGTCTATCGCTTGATAACAGCCCGAGGTCTTTGATTATTTCTTCTTGGTAAAGTGACATTGTAGAAGGTTGCCCTGGTGAATTTATATGATCAATCACTTTGATAGATCGCCCCAATGTTATTGATAACCAAGCTTGAAAAACTATCCAACTATAAGATTTCAGAAAGGCTTATGTACCACGCAGTTAACAAAGGTTACACATACATTTAAAAAATCGATCAAAAGACTATAAATGTCCAGGCAATAATGTTCAATATGTCACTGACAGTTCTTGGAACCTGGGATTTGATGAATTAGGCAGGTAAAATTTTGCATGGTTTGTTTATTAGAAAACGTGACAGGATAGATCGCTGGTTTGACCTTTTCTTCTCTTTCACGATGATGTAGAAGAAGACATCGGATCGTGAAAAGCAAATGAAGTTAAATTTTGCTGCAGGTACACTACAGGACGGCTTGAATACTAGTAATTGCACGTACACATGTAGTGATGCCGACAGGGACATATTCGTGACAAGCGTTTTGCTTCGAATTGTATGTGTGTGTGTATTGCACTGTACTTATGGAAAGCTACATCGTGACACTCACGTAGGCCCTTCCAGAATTATTCTGTTCTCGATAGTAAACGCGAAAAAAATACAAAATATCATCAAGATGAGAATGAAAATCATGCATCTCCTGTGAACAACCGATTAGAAGATGATGGTAATTTTCATCATTGAGCGTTTAGGGTTTGTCAATTAGCTCACGATGTAAATTAGGCGAGTTTCTTTTGCAAGAGGCAAACATTTTAGTCTCGATGAAGTATTTCGAGAAGTAATATTTTCTTTATGGGCGTTCAAACGAAATACAAGACAACTTAACTCGCAAGTAGGGGTCTACTGATACAATATTATCAAGTAATAAAGAATACACAGCCATCATTAGAGGTCACTTGTTATGCTGGGACAGACACTACATATATTTGTTGATTTTGATAATGTCACTCTAGACACGAATAGCTGTTGCAGGCCAATCTCTATGAATAGTATAATTGGCACAATTTACCAAAAGTGACTCATAATTGGTTGAGTGTCCCTGTTCTCACTATGAGGTTCCTCTTTATGTAAAATGTATTTAGACTGCGTATTTGCCGGCAAGGTGGACCTAGTTTGTCACGCAGTTTGATAACAATACCTGTTCAAGTGTTTCTGGCCAGGCTTCTAGCATTCTCGTTTGCTAAAATATCTCATATTGCTTATAATAACGTATTGCATAAATACACTTTCGATTTTGTTGGCTTTCCAGCTTACTGAACACTCTTTCGTAGAACGCAATAAGCGCTGTCTGATTCTAAGGTTCCGTTCACAAATAACGGGGGTGGGGGGCGCTGGAGGAATCGACATTGAAATCTGTTTTACAGACCGCCCCTAAATAAATACCCTCAAAAATGTTCAAGTCCATTCCTCCCGTTTATATCATCAAAATGTTTCAAGTCCCCCCATTATCATACAGCCGCATACTTATTAGGGATGCGCGCAAAGGAAAAATGAACATGTATTGGGCAGTCTGCTCGCAGATGTTAAACACTGCCTGATATTAGCAGTTTG